>NC_081184.1:13324996-13424996 GCF_029867415.1 Vicia villosa | reverse complement strand
CAAGAGAAGTATGATCAGGTTATGTGCTTGCTTCAACAAGAAAATCTGATTCCTTCTGCAAGGCATGACATTGGTTCAAGCACTAACCAACTGAACACTTCCATTTCTTCATATACTAATCATTCATCAATTGAGCCTCATCAGTCAAATAACCCTAGTATCAGTGCTTTCCTAGTAAGTAAAAAATAATATAATGTATGGCTTCTTGATTCAAATTTCATTTTATAGAATTAAGTCAATCAAATTTCATTTTCCTAATGGCAATTCAGTCCTAGTTCAATATGCTAATAATGTTTAATTTTCCCCACAACTTTACCTTACTAATGTTTTATATTCACCCGAGTTTAGATTAAATCTTATTTCTGTTTCTAAATTGTATCATTCTTTAGCTTGTCATATCCAATTCACCATAAATTCTTGTCAAATAGAGGATATAAAGAACTTCACTACTAGAAATACACGAATTTCCTGCGGAATTACCTGCGGATTTTAGTAAAATTTCCGCAGGAAACATGTTACCTGCGGATTTTCCTGCGGTTTCTTGTCCCCAGCTAAAACCTTCGTGGGTAATATTTTCGGCAGGAAATTCCGAAGGTAATTCCGCAGCTAAATCCGCAGGAAAATTCCGCAGCTAAATCCGCAGGAAAATTCCGCAGCTAAATCCGCAGGAAAAATCCACAAGTACAGAATTAAATTTTAATAAACTTTTGATCCATTATAAATTATATATTAAAATAACTATTATATATATATATTATATATATATATATATATATATATATATATATATTTATATTTACATTGGAACCAACCTAATCATAAATCTAAAAGTTCAGATAACACTAGTAATACATTGACTGTTTCGGACCCCTTGTCCAGAATCAAATTCTGCCATTGATTGTGTTTTTGCTGCATGGCGCCGCAATTTGATAACACTGGTTTGACAGAAACTAGAAATAGAATGGAAACTAAAATCTGGTCTTATGCCGGGAACTAATGATGTGTTTGGATGGTTGACCTATATAGCACCGACATTTTACATTGATGGTGTTTCTAGTATCACACAACATGAAATATGTGATTATATTAAATCACTTTATTTTTTACAGATGCCATATACAAAGAGCAAAAGAGTCAAAACCTGTCCTCCAAAGCCAGCAATATTACAGATGCCATGCAAGCCCAGCTCCAATGATAGCAACTTTTGGCTTCGGTCCTCGATAATGTTCCGGATCAGGAGGAAACATTCCTTTTGGTGCTGGCAGGTGAAAAGTAAAGAACTTTATTTAGTGTCAAATTTCAAATAAACTAATAGTCTCAAGAGCACCATGACATGTATAAACCATGAAATCAAACCAAGGCAGCCATATGTTTCATTCACAAGTCAGCAGCATATACAATCAAGTTCATATCAAGGGAATATGTATTCAATCCAAACACATTGCAATTCAAAAAAAAAAAGGGGAAGCACCTGCAATTTAACATAACAGGGATTTTACCTATTCAACAGAGAAATGTGTAATCATCAGTTGATTTAAACGAAACAACAACTGAAATTATTATAAAATCAATCCCTAATAAGTAGGGGTGGCAAAACGGGCCGTGGCCCGCGGGGCCGGCCCGCCACCCGCCAAAAAATGGCGGGTTGGGTTGGGATTTTAGGCCCGCCGCTCGCCAAAGCTCGCCCCGCAAAAACCCGCCGCCCGCCATACCCGCCCCGCCAAAGCCCGCCGCCCGCCAAAACCCGCCTCTCCTCCAAAAATCACTCTTTTTTTAGTTAATTCTAGTAATTTTAATTCTTGATGGTTTATTTTATACATTTATTTATAAATATATATAATATTTTTTTAAGTAAATTTATTAAAAAGTTGCTTTTATAAAAAATTATTTTAAAAAATAAGTGAAAAGTTTAATTAAAAGGTAAAAAAAACCTATTAATCTATTAAAAAAATATAAATAAAAATAGGCGGGTAAGCCCGCCGCCCGCCAACCCGCCATCTTGGCGGGGCGGGCATGATTTTTATGCCCATTCTACTTGGCGGGCATGCCCGCCCCGCTCGTTTTTTGGCGGGCATAAGGCGGGGCGGGCGGCGGGCGGGGCGGGCGGCCCGTTTTGCCACCCCTACTAATAAGCATAGACGTGATATCTGCACACATGTACAGCAGCCACACAAAGGCTTTAAGGATTCTAAAAAAACATATACCTTCACAAGCCGATCTAAGAGATGAGCAGCACTTTGTACATTTGCATCTGAGTCTGTAGAAAGCTTACATAATGCATCAAAGATCTGGTTGAAGAATACAATAAACTCCCCTCTCACAACCTGTCAAAAATTAAAATATGTCATTACACATAAGTAGATGATAGGATCGAATCTGAACATATATATATATATATATATATATATATATATATATATATATATATATATATATATATATAAACACGTGTTCCTTCATTAAGCTTCCAATTTCCCATGTGTTCCTTCATCTTCATTCATCACGAAACCATGATACAATGCCTCCAGAACCTGTCAAAACAGTTCCAAGATATCAACAAAACCATGTCGTGACCTTGTTAAATTCTGTACCAAAATCATGCCAAAACATCATTAGATTCACAGCAACACGGACCTGTTATATACACCAACAACCAGACCTGCACCACATCAGAATTTATCAAAGGTGAACTGACCTCATGATGCGTGCTTACGCCGCGGATGTTCCGAAGTCTGCAATTTTGCAAAAGGAATTTACTTACATCAAAATTACTTCACTCATGCTCAAAATGATTCAAGAAAAACAACCCATAATGGTAACAGGAAAACATGAGAGTATATTTGTGTTGTTGTACTCTAGTGCTGCTGTTGACAATCTATGAAGTTAATGAAACTTTTTGGGTTTGACAAGCCTCATACACCATTACTTTTTGCCTAGCTTTAACTTTGTTAAATTTAACACATGCTGAAGTGCTAAAAGTCACATTAGCTAATCAAAATAGAAAATGATTAATGTACAATATTTTAAGTTACTTAATTACTACATATATAAAAGTCACTTATCATTTACTTATTGAGTGTCTTTTACACAGTAGTTAGCAATATTCTTAGTTCATCCAGCTTATAACCCAATCTTACTTTTAATATTAGTGAAAAGTAAAACGGCAAATTCTTTTAATATGGTTATCCCTTAGATGGAGGATTGATAATTATAAATAATTAAACTCTTCCTGAATTCCATAAAAAAAAAAAAAACTCTTCTTGAATTCAGTAAAGCTGAATTTGCAGAACTAGTTTTTGCAAGGGCTTACTCTAGTGTAACAAATAAACTAATACTATGTTTCCTGATTTTCATTGCCTGTAATGCAGTTCTTGTGTGTATATACAGAGCAATAATCACCCCCTCCCTTTAAGAATAAGTGAAAGTCAAACTGGCAAGCATTTAAACAAAGGATATTTGTCTGTCTACTTCTTCATGCACTTTTATGATTTGTGATAGACAGTGATTTATGATAGACATTGATTTATCATTCTTAATTTATGACTCAGCTGTGCAACTGTTATTGTATATGATTCAACTACAAAATTGATAAATTTCCAGAAGGAAGTAATGCCTAGTGAAGGTTGCTTAATTCTCCTTTAATACTGTCACATCATTGGTAGAGAAGCTATTTAATTGCATATGGAATTATCATTGGTAAAAACTGGAAACATAAAACTGGAATCTGATTCAAAGCATCATTTAGTCATTGAAAACAAACAATAGGATTTCAAGGTTAAGAATAAACGAACCAAGACTTTAGCACTTCTGAAGTCACATATCTTCAGTTGGTGCGTGTGAGGATTGACCTATTATGAAAAAATCCAAAAGAAACAACCAAAAATCAATATTTTGTTATGTTCTCTTTGAGGTATAAAGCTAATAGCCAGAAAACATAAGTAAACTCATTGTGGCATTTCAACAAACACCTGCATTTCAACAAACACCTTGTTTACAAAAATCACCTAAGTTTATACTCAATCTAACTTAAAATCATCTAATTTCAGAAATGAATAGGATAAGAAAGAAACAATATTACCACTTTAGCAAAACAGGAACAAAACCTGAAGAGTATCAAAACAGGCCATGTACAAAATCAGAATCATTGAGAGTAAATGTTTATGTACTTTTGTAACATTCATGATTTCAATGATGAGGACGAAGTGTGTCTAGTCTCTAGAGAATACCTGAGTTGAAGTGTGAAGATGAAGAAGATGACAACGCTAGGCTTCGGCAACAAAACACCGGCGAAGATGCGGTGATTCTCTGAGCTGACGCAAGATGCGGAAGCGATTCACGTTAAAGGTGACGGAGGAAGAGGCAGAAGGTGGTTCGACGGTGGCGCTAGGGTTTTCAGAGAGAAAGAAGAAAACAGAGCGCGTGGAAAAATGAAAGAGAAAATGTTTAAGGGTAAAAATGATAAAATAAAAATAGTTTAAGAAAAAAATAATACTTTTAATATTTATATACTTATTAAACTCTTTTTTTACTAAAATGTAAAATTAAATAACATTATCTAAAGATAAATTTAAAAAGTCAAAATTTGTTTTAATTCAAAATAAAAAATAAAAATTATAAATATTTTCTTATTGATCAATAAAATAAAAAATCCAAAAAAATATTTTCTCTTCACGTTTAATATGTATTTAAAAGTTTTTATTTAATTCCAAGTAAAAATATTAAAAAGAATTTATAAATTTAAAATTCTACATAAATTTGATATTTTAGCAAGAGATCAAATATAATTTCATATAACACATCATCATCATTATTATTATTATTATTATTATTATTATTATTATTATTATTATTATTATTATTATTATTATTATTATTATTATTATTATTATTATTATTATTATTATTATTATTATTATTATTATTATTATTATTATTATTATGAGTAGGATTTTTAAAATTAAAATTTTTAAAATAATTAACAATTGAACAAATATAATTTTATTTAACACCAAGAATATATTTGTTAAAAGAAATTAAATTTAAAATTTAGAAAAAATTTATAGTAAAAGATATAATTACATTAATAGAGAAATTTATACATTATATATCATATTTGTTTCAATATGTTATTTTTAAAATTATAGATTATTTGGTCCAATATAAGATAGATAAGTTGAAGAATATATATATATATATATATATATATATATATATATCATTTATAAAATTAATTAAAATAAAATAGAAAAAACATTATAAAAATAATTAATAACATAGAAAAATTAGAATTAAAAATAAAAATTAAACTAAATAAAAAACCCAAAAAAATAATTAATAAAATAGAAAAAACATTATTAATTTTTTTATAAATTTAAATATTGAAATATGTAAAACTCGCAGGTAAATTCGCAGGAAACTTACCTGCGGAATTACCTGCGGAATTTTTGTTACATTTTGTTTTTATTATAAAGTAAATGTTCGCAGGAAAATCCGCAGGAAAGTTTCCTGCGAATTTACCTGTGGAGTTTATAATTTATGTAAATATTTTGTTTAAAATATATATTTCGCAGCAAAATCCGCAGGTATTTCTGCAGAATTTGCTGCCACTTTTGGATCCGCAGGAAATTTATTTTATTTAATAAAATCCCAGGAAAATCCACAGGAATACCTGCGGAAAATTTTCCGCAGGAAATTCCGCAGGTAATACGTGTATTTCTAGTTGTGCTTGTTGATAATTGGCTTGACTAATAAAGTGAATGGGATATATCAGTTACAAGTGGATCCCAACATATCATAAATCAGACTAAGCTTCTTATTCCTCACAACCTAAAAAATGTAAACATATTTGCTGTATTCAATTGTAATTTGTCAATTCCTTTATCTTTCTTATGGAATTTCATACTTACTCATCTATTTAGTAATATATTGACACACATGACACATTTGTATCCTGATATTTCTCATAATAACACGTGCATGCAATATATGCTACTTTGCGATGCAAAAAAATTACCCTTTCAAACCAGTCATTCTCATGCTAAATCTAATATGGCATGTTACACTTTGATATTTGAGGCCAATTTCCACTCAATCTGTTCATTTCCACAAATATTTTCTCCCCATTCTTGATGATCATAGTAGATACACTTGGATTATCTGTGTAAAATCCAAAACTGATGTTGCTACTCATGTCAAAGACTTTATCACACTAATAAAAAACCAATACAACACAACACCTAAATTAGTTAGAACTGACAATGACTTTGAGTTCTTCATTGTCTCCCGTATTTCATGATCTCATCACATCCATTAACACTCTCGATGAACCAAAGTCATATGCTGAAGCTAGAAAATTTGAGTGTTGGAATCAAGCTATGCAAGTTGAACTATCAACTCTTGAAAGAACATGCACTTGAAAAATTGATGATGTACCACCAAACATCAAGCCAATTGGATGTGGGTAGATATACATAGTCGAATTCCATGCAGATTGCTCAGTAAAGAGATTTAAAGCTCGATTAGTTGCCAACGGATACAACCAAATTGAAGGATTGTATTATTTCAATACATATTCTCTTATGGCTAAAATGACCACAATCAGATTGCTCATTGCATTGACAGCCATCAACAATTGGTTCATTCATTAATTGGATTTCAACAATACATTTTTGTAAGAATATGTGAATATGCCATTTTCATACCCCAAAATTTTCCCATCTCATTTCACCTTTTAAATGCTCAAAGATCTCCAATTGCTCAAAGATACCCATCTCCTAAAAAAGTGCCTCTGAACTAGGGTTTTGCTTTTCTCAAAGAAAAGTCAGGTTCTTACATCTCCAATGGACTCCATGGCCTCATATATGTTTCAAAGAATACTCATGTCAAGTGTCAAGCTCTGATTCAAAAGATTGCTCATTCAATGACCAAATAATCAACAATCGACTAGTTGACCTAAAAGTCAAACTATGGTCAAATCACAGTCAAAGTTCCTGATTTTTTGTCAACATTCTCATTTTGAAGTTTCATTCATCATTTGATCAAGGGTTGATCATGATTTATCAAGGAAAGCTCCAAGATCATCAAAAACCTAAGTTTCTAAATTAGGGTTTTTAGGAGAAAGTCAACCCAACTTTGACCAGCCATAACTTTCACATGGAAAATCAGAAATTTCCCATCCAAAGCTTATTTTTAAGGAAATTGAATTCCCTAATATTTTGTCTCTCACATGCCAAGTCCAAAAATGCTTCATTTGAGAGATATGACCCAAAACATTATAGGTCCTTTTGAAAGTCAACCAAAAGCCATCTTTTTCAAAAGAGCCTACAAGGAGAATGGAAAATTATTTTTACGTGAGAACAAAGACATTGGTTAGAGGACTCTTCAAGGTTTCCAAAAAGTCCTAAAACACTTCCATACCATAAAAAATGAGAGAGATATGCTTGGTACAAGTTGGTTAAAATTCAAGGAAAAAGAGAAACCCTATTTAACAAAATTCAATTTTTTGACTAATGGGCCAAAGTTTCTTGGTTCTAAACATGCCCATGGTGTATTTAGTAACCCAACATGCCACTCTTCCTTATTTGCATTATTATTTATTTTTATTTGAATTATATTCATTTTAATTCAAATCTAATAAAATAAATAATGACAAATATAAAAGATACAATATTGTTTGATCTCTCAATCAAATATTGAGTAAATATGAAGGAAAAAACGTGGTAAGGGATATTGAGAGAAGATTGGAACCAAAGTGGAAAGATTTGAATCAATTTTAATCATAATCTTTTTCAAATAATTTCTCAATCAATCAACTTGTTCATTTGATCAAATGTTAGCCCTAAAAAGACCCTTATATATAGATGAACATAATCAGAAACAAGGGGACGTGCTTGCAGCCACAAAGCTAGGGTTTTCATTCCAAAATTTTCATACTAAGGTAGCATCATCGACTCCCTATTTGCAGCCACTCTCAAGCAATTCTAATCGTCTATTCTCGTTCCCCAGATAGCAAAGGGTAAGAACATACTCATAACTCAAGCATATATCTCTTAAAACGTGCGTTTCAAATTTAGCATATTCATGCATATCTTGTAAATTTTGTATCGCTTGTATCTGTGCGTTTTAACGTGATTTGTTCATGTATATGAGTTTCTGGAAGAATTTAGGAGAGGTTTGGGCCGTTGGAACGAAGGTATGAGGACAACATTGAAGCTCACCATTGTTAGGGCATGAACGAAGTTCATCTTCGTTTTCGTAGCTATAGCGTATTTAAGACCTTACAAATACCACCAATCGATTCATAAGGTCCTAATAAGTAGATTTGGGCCAGTAGTTTCTTGTTTCCATTCAATTTTGCAGGTTTCACGCTTTGGCCATGGAGGAAGGTGAATATGAAGGAAATCCGCAGGTAATTCCATAAGGAATTCCGCGGCTTTCTTGAAGAAGAAGATGAACAGTGCCACGGTTCTGGGAGGGCACAGCACACGTGTGGCTGCTTGGTTCGCTGGTCAAAGAATTGGGTTTTCTTCATTTTTTCTCATTCGCCAGTCAGATGCGCTGGGGCCCATGTTTCACTTAGTTTAAAAATTCAATTTTTGTCACGTTTTAATATTTGTTTGTATGTGTTTGACTCACAAACAACTAACCATGACAGCTCCGTTGGCAAGCGTGAAGGCTCTGAAACCCTTGTGACATGGGTTTGTTACCCAGTGTTCTCACCACTTGCACCTATTTTTCCTCTATTTTCTTTAACAATTCCTACCTGCAGATTTAGTGCGTATCACCTTTGCACGACTGCGGTGTACCTGCACGCGTCAACCACTAGATATACAGCGTCCAGATCAAATGTCTCAGGAGTGCTTCCTCACCATAGACTCTCCAGGCTGCATCACATAAGATCCCAAAGCTAAGATTTTGACTTCCTTCTTTAATTTAATTATATAGTTTCTTTTTCTTTTTATTTTATTATCTTTCTTTCTTAACTATTTTTTTCTAAAAAATTTTATATTTATTAATTAATGTTATTTCTATAATTATATATTTTTCGAAGGCTCACCTTTTTTTTTAATAATTTCGATAATTGTTTTTTTTTATATTAAAAATTCATTTTTTTGCTTATACTTTTAATCAATTAATTAATTAGGTTAAAAACCAATAATTAATTTTTAGGTTACTTCGATTTATTCATAAACCCTAGAATCCTCAGGTAGGTGTTATCCACTAACGCTTCTTTAGGCCTTGTAAACCTTTTAGGTCACAATATGTTTTCTTAAATCACCCTTCTAGGTTCAGGGTTAGGGTTTTAAACTTTTAGGGTTAATAATCAATTAGGGTTTAGATCAGTAAATGCACTAACGCTTCTCTTCTTCACGCCTGCTTTTCAGGGTTAGCCAAGATCTTCCGACTACGCGACAGGGCAATCAAAAAGCTAAGTTATGATCCCTCTTTTTTATTATTTAAATTATTTTTACCTTTTATTTTAATTTTTGCCTTATGGCTTGAATTATGATTGGTTTCAACTATCAATGAGTTACTCATACACTTACCGCTATCATTTTCCGTTTAATTCTCAGATGATCAGAGTCAATCAAGGTTCGAGGAAGATCAGGGCGGAGATCAAGATAATTAAATTAATTATTTATATTTCTTATTTTCTATTATAATTCCCCCATCCCCGCAGGTGTTTATTGTAATAGCATAGAATTTTTTTTCCCGCCTTTAATTTCCGCTCATTTTAAACTACGTGGTTAGTAATCCTAGGGAGTGCAAGCCTTAAATTAACATAGATCACTAATTTACAAGAACCTAACATAGATCTTAGGTTAGTAATCCTGGCGAACAATTATTCTCGATGATCCTTTAACATCCAATTGAAATACTTCCTGCCCCCTTATGGCTTGGATAGATCCTTTCGCCTGAAAAGCTAAAAGAACGAATTTTCAAACTTAGGGTAGTTGCTACTAATTGCTTGCTCTAATTCAAATTACTTTTTACACCTCTTTTCCAAATCAAATTCAAAGAGACTACGCTTATTTACAAGCTAAAGTTCTTCTTCAAAAATCTTTTCAAACATTTCGAACAAAGTGAGCTAAGCAATTAAGAGCCCATGGATAACCATGGATACAAAGGGTGCCTTACACATTCCCTTTGTATAACTTACCCCCCGAACTCAAAATTTTTTAAAAGGTCTTTTTCTGTTCTTTTAGCCTTTCCAATTGGATAAAATAAAAGTCGATGGCGACTCTTGCTATCCGCACATTTCAAATAAAAAGTCAATTCACCGTATTACAGCCCTTACTACAAAGAATCACAACGTCATAATCCAAACAGGTCTGCGAACTCATCAAATCATATATTGTCTCAAGTAGGCAAGTCGAAAATGACACGAAAAACTCATATCTTTCCTCTTTGCCCACCAATATAAACATGGAAACTCAGACCACTCACTTTTTATCAAGAAAACCGATAATACATTCACTCTTCTCTTTGTATATGTTGATGACATAATCATTGCAGGAAATTCTATGACTGAATTTGATCACATCAAGAAAGTCCTTCATCAAGCTTTTCAGATATTTTGAAGTTGCACATTCAATATGAGGAATTGCCTTATGCCAAAGGAAATACAACATATACCTCATTTCTGACTCATAATTACTTGCTCCAAACCAATTTCAACTTCTACTGATCCAGCCATCAAACTCCAACATGATTTTAGTCTTGCTTACAATTGTATACTTGCATGCAGATACCTTATTGGAAAACTCCTATACCTCACGACCACTACGCCCGATATCACATTCATTATACAACAATTGATCCAACTCCTCATAAATCATACAATCACTTACCATAAAGCTTCCACACGAGTCCTAAAATATATCAAAGGATGTCCTGCTTGTGGTTTATTCTTTTCCAGAGATTCTCAAGTGAAATAATTTGGTTTTTCAAATGTCGTATGGGCTAGTTGTGACACACACAAATCCATGTCAAGTCAATGTTTCTTCATTGGAAAATATCTCATCTCTTGGCACATAAAGAAATATCTCACAGTCTCACTCCCATCATCTGAAGCTGAGTATCATGCTTTTGCATTGATTTATCTACTCCATGATCTTTAAGTATAAAGTCACAAACTTCTAGCTCTCTATTGTGACAACCTAAGTTCCATACACATAACAAATAATCCGGTATTCTGTGAGCGTACTAAACATCTAGAGATTGATTGTCACATTGTACGTGAAAAACTTCAAGCTAATGTTCTCAAGCTTCTTACTGTATCTTCCAAGGACCAATTAACCGAGTTCTTCACCAAGCCACTTCTACCACAACCATTTCATACACTATTATCCAAGTTGGACATTATCGACATCTATCATCCAACTTGTGGGGAGATATTACGCCAAGAACAAGTAAGAGAAAGCTACTTTGTTCTACAAGTCTCAATTGGTTAGTTAATATAGTTAGAGGCAGTTATTTAGGTTAATTAGAGTAGTTATCAAGTTTATTAAAAGATATGATTGTATAGAACAAACCTACCATAACTATTGTACAATATAAATTTCATGTAACTCACCATGATGATATATGAAGAATTTCTATCTCATTATAGAAGCAGAACAGATTGAAATGTCAATCTATAAATCTGTCCAAAAGATACGGAGGCATAAGGACCCGCCTATGCAGAAACCACAAAAGATGTATCGTTTAAAGCATTAATTGAGATGACTATAAAATGAACAAAGTACAAAGACGCTATGAAGAGAGGTATCAAGTGTTTCCATATTTGATATGATGAATGATATGCATGAGAAGAAGATGATATGCATGTTAAGATCTTTGTAGCAGTATCGTAAGACAAGGAGGCAACATAAATGCCCGATCACCCCCAAGTTCTAAGGGCTCCTCGTGACCCTCCTCGCCCTGTTGTTGCCTCTTTCTCGGGTCGACCTTCCCAGTAGTCGAGACCTCGTGATCCAGGTTGATAACAGGAGACCCAGACGACCCAGAGGAGTCGCTCGGGTTTGCAAACCCACTTGCATTCTTAATTTTGAGCTTCCTAGCGTCTTTTGTCAACTTGATCAATTTGTCCTCCTTCATCGGCCTGACAGCTGAAAAGTAAAGCAAATGAGTTAGCGAAGAAGTAGATCAGAAATAAAAAAACAAACGAGTTAACAAAGAAGTAGACCAAAAATAAAAAAGAAGAACAATCTAAGTACAACCTAACAGAGCCTTAGTCTCCTCGGGTGTCTTGCACAAAAGGAGTTCTTTCGTGTTTATTGCCCGAGTCTCGACCATCACCTCACCCTCTGTTGTGGCGGTAAAGCGGCAAGCAACAAAATTTTTGGAAATATTTATCCGGGAATTATCGTGTCCACAGAGATTGGTGAGAAGAACTGCCGTTCGACTATCTCGCGTTCTAAGTTTCATGAATCGGGTGCGAAAAGGTAAATAAAAGCGATTAAACATTCTTAATAGTCTAAGAGAAATAGTTATGGAATTGCATTTTGTTCTACCCGTCGAATACTTAAATCGGTCGATCTTATCGCAACACACTCACAATACGCATCAAAAGCACCGGGCATCAATTGACGCCACATCAGTGTCCATGTCTAAAACACCGACGAAAGCTCAACCGCACTATTCACATCAGCGATGTCTCAACCGACACAAACAACACGGAGGCATTAAACTCGATACCCATTACGGTCATTAGCCCTAACGGTTATCATTCCTAATCAAGATCCACAATGTCCATTTCTGAGACAACACAAACCCAGAGCATTTAAGCAAAAAGATCAAGAACAACAACAATGATGATTTATAAAGCGAATATATAAACGATCCCAAGATCGACAAATGTACAAACAACAAGAGTAGAAATATACATACAAAACCCACCATTGGAATGAAACATAGGGAAGAAAGAAGATGAACCAGAACTTTCACCGTGTCAAAGCAATCGATACAAATCCATGATCAATCCACATGATGTAGCATCCAATGGTGTTTCCTAAACCTCTAAACTATCACAAATGGATCAGAGCCACTCCAAGGGGGAAATGGGTGATAAAAAACCCTAGAAAATTTGTTCTAAACTATATATACAAAAACTAAAATCGCAGAGCGCGCGACGCGAGCTGGAGCACGCGACGCGGGCTCTCACTTAAATGAACTAAACCGCCCTAGCGCGCGACGCGAGATACATAGCGCGCGGCGCGAGCAACACTCTTCCTGGATTATTTATTTTTCATCTTCAGCGTGCGACACGAGCTACACCAGAACAACAACTTTATTTATTCAAAAACGCGTCCGCAGCCGTGTCTTCGACACTTTATTCCTCGAGGCTCCGAAACGCCAAAAATACCTACAAAAAGACAACAAAACTATCAAACGGTATATATTTACATAAAAACGTATTAAAACACAAACGATACAAAATATACACAAAATGGGGAATTATTCGAACGGTATTAACAAAAAGTATCGATAAGTGCCACTATTTACATACACAAAATAACTACATTTTGGCACTTATCAAACTCTCCCCAACTAGAATCTGTTTATCCTCAAACAGGGCCAAACACTCAAATCGCAAAAGTAAAAATCCAAAGAATCAAGAATCAACAAGATTTGGAAAATGAAATAATTGTACGGTTCAAACAAAAACGCAAAAACAAAGTAAACACTTACTGTTAAGTGTCAAATTGTAGTTATTTTGTGTATGTAAATAGTGGCACTTATCAATGCTTTTTGTTAATACCGTTTGAATAATCCCCCGTTTTTGTGTAATTACGTTTACTTTACGAATACTTGTATTTTCATATACTTTTATACCGTTTGATAGTTTTGTTGTATTTTTGTAGGTATTCTTGCGTTTTCGGAGCCTTGAGGAATAAAGTATCGAAGACACGGCTGCGAGAGCAAAGAGAAAATAATTTTGCTGTTCTGGTGCAGGGCGCTTCGCGCGCTGTAGGGCGCGTCGCGCCCTCTTTGAGTTTGAAGAACATAGTCTGGCAGAAGTTTGGGCGCGTCGCGCCGGATTAGGGCGCTTCGCGCTCTAGGGCGGTTTGGTAAATTTATATAGGGCACGTCGCACTGAAGTAGGGCGCGTCGCGCCCACTGCGAAACTCAGTTTTGTATAAATAGTTAATAACAGATTTTTTAGGTTTTTTATCACCTCTTCTTGACAAGTTGAGCTCTGATCCTTTTTTGGTAGTTTAGAGGCTTAGGAAACACCATTGGGTGCGACGTCATGTGGATTGATCATGGATCTGACTCGATTTCATTGTACCGGTGAGATCTTTCCGGTTCATCTTCTCTCTTCCCTTTGTTTCATTCCAATGGTGGGTGTTGTATGTATATTTCTACTCTTATTGTATGTATATTTGTGGATCTTGGGATCGTTTTTATATTCGCTTTACAAATCATCATTGTTGTTGTTCTTGATCTTTTTGCTTAAATGCTCTAGATTTGTGTTGTTGCAGACATGGACACCATAGATCTTGATTAGGAATGATAACTGTTAGTTTCTGGGTTGCAGACATGGATTTAGGACTAACAATCGTAATGGGTATCGAGTCTAATGCCTCCGTGTTGTTTGATTAGTGGAGAAATCGCTGATGTGAATAGTACGGTTGAGCTTTCGTCGGTGTTGCAGACATGGGCACCGATGTGGCATCTCGAATGATGCCCGGTGATGTTGATGCGTTTTGTGAGTGTCGAGCATAGATCTTCGGATTTAAGTATTAGACGGGTAGAATGAAATACAACTCCATAACTCTTTCTTTTAGACTATTGAGATTGTTTATCTGCTTTTATTTACTTTTCCCGCATTTACTTTCCGCACCCAAATCATGAAACTTAGAACGCGAGATAGTCGAACGGCAGTTCTTCTCACCAATCTCTGTGGACACGATAAATCCCGGATGAATACTTCCAAATCTTTTGTTGCTTGCCGCTCTACCGCTCCAACAAAATGGCGCCGTTGCCGGGGATTGGTTGAGATTAATCGCATTGCGATGGTTTTATGTTTTAAGTTTCGTTTGTTAAGTGTTTGGGCAGGACGTTTTCTTTAGGTTGCGTTTGAGGCGAAAGCATTGGCGTACCGCGAGGAAGTTTCTTACCATTCGCGAAACAATAAAGGCGTCGAGCTAACGACGTTAAACGAGCGCTTGTTGGGAGGCACCCCAACGGTTTTATTTTTCTGTTTTTCTGTAATTGAGTTGTGTAGGTGTTAAGTGGTGGCTCACTGTAAAATCTGTCTTTTTAGACTGGATTGGTTTTTCTGGTGTAGCGCGCGTCGCGCGCTCTTGGGTGCGTCGCGCGCTGGGTTGCTTTTGGCCAGTGACCTCTTTTTAACGGGTCACTCGGCTCGCCTTTTTCCCACTTACACCAAGGCTTTTATAGTATAGTATTTTATCGATTTATTTTTAATTCTTTTGTTTGTGTTTTGACTCAAATTTTGGCCCGGCTACTTGGAGTCGCATTTGAGAATTCTCCAATTTTGATTGATTCAACATGCCGGTTGTGCGGTAATGATTGTTCAAATTTGTCCGTTGCAAGGTACTCGTTATCGCTTTCTATAGCATAGCATGTTTATGAGACCTTTCATTTGTACAATTTTCATACTATTCATTCTTTTTGCATAACTTGCTCATGACTTGAATCACAATTAGTTTTTCCTTTTTACCATAAATGTGAGGTGGCTTTCCATTGTGTATATATGTGAGTGACCGACATTTCTTGTTTTAACTGGATATTATTATGTTTAATCTTTCGTCTGTGTTGATTTTGTGAATGCACGAAAGTGATCAAGGCACTTGTTTGATTTTGAGCACAACTACCATAAGCCAAATGTCATTTTACCTTGTGAGTGTGTGACCATTAGTATCCCTTTGAGCCTTTTTGTCATTGTCCATTTTGTTTTTGAACTTGAGACATAGTTCACCCTTTTTGATGGATTTGGATTATCTTTGTTTTCTTGACCTTAACTATGATGTTTAGTTGTATTTTTACCTTGCCTTAGAAAGTAGGGAGTATTCACTTTATGTTATGGTTGAATTCAAGTTGGGGAGAAGGTGTTTGCCTCTTTATGATGTGATTGATATGAGGTAGTGGAAAGAAAAGAAAAGAAAAAGAAAAAAAATGTGAGAAAGAAAGAAAAGAAAAAGAAAGAAAAAAGAGAAAAGTTTGAAAAAGAAAAGAACAAAAAGAGTTTGGAATAAGAGTGTGCTAATAAGTATTATGTTTTGGTTTGACAATTTGTGATGAAGAAGAAAGTTGGATTGAAATTGTATTGTTTGAAACTTTGTGGAAGTAATTACTCCCTTAGGTTTAGGCAAGTTTTTGTTTCGATTAGCTTTAGGACTTATCATTTGTTTGTTAACCGAGCCACATTACAACCTTGAAAGCCCTGGTGATTCGTGCCGTTGCAATTTCGATACTATTTTTTGATGAATGCATAATTTTGTCTATTGTTTTCAAGATTGTTGGATGAGTGTTCAAAGTCCTCACCTTTCGGTGTTTTTCATCTACCGATGAGTTTTTCCTAGGCGTGATTCATTATTGAGTTTGTTTTGTTTTAGGATGTTTTGTATGAATTTTTGTACTTAGGATTCATTTCATTTTCATGTTGTCGTGGTAGGATAGTGGTAAGTATTTACTTTGTTCGTACGTTTTTGTTTGAACCGTACAATTGTTTTGTTTTTCCAAATCTTGTCGATTCTTGATTCTTTGGATTTTTACTTTTGCGATTTGAGTGTTTGGCCCTGTTTGAGGACAAACAGATTCTAGTTGGGGAGAGTTGTTAAGTGTCAAATTGTAGTTATTTTGTGTATGTAAATAGTGGCACTTATCAATGCTTTTTGTTAATACCGTTTGAATAATCCCCCGTTTTTGTGTAATTACGTTTACTTTACGAATACTTGTATTTTCATATACTTTTATACCGTTTGATAGTTTTGTTGTATTTTTGTAGGTATTCTTGCGTTTTCGGAGCCTTGAGGAATAAAGTGTCGAAGACACGGCTGCGAGAGCAAAGAGAAAATAATTCTGCTGTTCTGGTGCAGGGCGCTTCGCGCGCTGTAGGGCGCGTCGCGCCCTCTTTGAGTTTGAAGAACATAGTCTGGCAGAAGTTAGGGCGCGTCGCGCCGGATTAGGGCGCTTCGCGCTCTAGGGCGGTTTGGTAAATTTATATAGGGCGCGTCGCACTGAAGTAGGGCGCGTCGCGCCCACTGCGAAACTCAGTTTTGTATAAATAGTTAATAACAGATTTTTTAGGTTTTTTATCACCTCTTCTTGACAAGTTGAGCTCTGATCCTTTTTTGGTAGTTTAGAGGCTTAGGAAACACCATTGGGTGCGACGTCATGTGGATTGATCATGGATCTGACTCGATTTCATTGTATCGGTGAGATCTTTCCGGTTCATCTTCTCTCTTCCCTTTGTTTCATTCCAATGGTGGGTGTTGTATGTATATTTCTACTCTTATTGTATGTATATTTGTGGATCTTGGGATCGTTTTTATATTCGCTTTACAAATCATCATTGTTGTTGTTCTTGATCTTTTTGCTTAAATGCTCTAGATTTGTGTTGTTGCAGACATGGACACCATAGATCTTGATTAGGAATGATAACTGTTAGTTTCTGGGTTGCAGACATGGATTTAGGACTAACAATCGTAATGGGTATCGAGTCTAATGCCTCCGTGTTGTTTGATTAGTGGAGAAATCGCTGATGTGAATAGTACGGTTGAGCTTTCGTCGGTGTTGCAGACATGGGCACCGATGTGGCATCTCGAATGATGCCCGGTGATGTTGATGCGTTTTGTGAGTGTCGAGCATAGATCTTCGGATTTAAGTATTAGACGGGTAGAACGAAATACAACTCCATAACTCTTTCTTTTAGACTATTGAGATTGTTTATCTGCTTTTATTTACTTTTCCCGCATTTACTTTCCGCACCCAAATCATGAAACTTAGAACGCGAGATAGTCGAACGACAGTTCTTCTCACCAATCTCTGTGGACACGATAAATCCCGGATGAATACTTCCAAATCTTTTGTTGCTTGCCGCTCTACCGCTCCAACACTTACCACAATCCTACAACGACATCATGAAAACGAAACTAATCCTAAGTACCAAAATCATACAAAACATTCAAAAACAAAACAAGCTCAATCGCGAATCACGCTTAGCAAAAACTCATCGGTAGATGAAAAACACCGAAAGGTGAGGACTTTGAACACTCACCCAACAAACTTGCAAACAAAAGACAAAATTATGCATTCATCCAAAAATAGTATTGAAAATGCAACAGCACGAATCACAAGGGCTTTAAAGGTTGTAATGTGGCTCGGTTAACAAACAAGTGATAAGTTCTAAAGCTATTCGAAACAAAAACTTGCCTAAACCTAAGGGAGTAATTACTTACACAAAGTTTCAAACAATGAAATTTCAATCAAACTTCTTCTTCATCACATGTTTCACACCAAACACAATACTTATTAACACAAATCTTATTATAAACTCTTTTTGTTCTTTTCTTTTTCAAACTTTTTCTCTTTTTTCTTTCTTTTTCTTTTCTTTCTTTCTCACACTTTTTTCTTTCTTTTCTTTTTCTTTTCACAACCTCATATCAACCACAATATAAATGGGCAAACATCCTCTCCCCAACTTGAATTCAACCATAATATCAAGTGAATACTCCCTACTTTCTAAGGCAAGGTAAAAATCCAACCAAACATCATAGGTGAAGGGCAAGAAAAACGATAATCAAAATCCATCAAAAAGGTGAACTATGTCACAAGTTCAAAAACAAAATGGACAATGACAAAAAAAAAACTCAAAGGGGGTACGAATGGTCACACTCTCACAAGGTGAATTGAATATTTGGCTATGGTAGTTGTGCTCAAAATCAAACAAGTGCCTTGATCACTTTCGTGCATTCACAAAATCAATACAAATGAAAGATTAAACATAATAATATCCAGTTAAAACAAGAAATGTCGGTCTCTCACATAAATATACAATGGAAAGCCACCTCACAATTATGGTAAAAAGGGAAAACTAATTGTGATTCAAGTCATGAGCAAGTTATGCAAAAAGAATGAGTAATATGAAATTTGTACAAATGAAAAGTCTCCTAAACATGCTATGCTATAGAAAGCGATAAACGAGTACCTTTCTATGTACAAGTTCGATCAATCATTACCGCACAACCGGCATGTTGAATCAATCCAAATTGAAGAATTACCAATTGCGACCACAAGCGAACGGGCCAAAGTTTGAATCTAAACACAAACAAAAGAATTACAAATAAAACTATAAAATACTACACTTTAAGGCCTTGGTGTAAGTGGGAAAAAGGCGAGCCGAGTGACCCGTTAAAAAGAGGTCACTGGCCAAAAGCAACTCAGCGCGCGACGCGAGCAGGATAGCGCGCGGCGCGCGCTACACTAGAAAATGAAAAACCAGTCCAGAGACTGCATTTCCAATGTAACCTCCACTTAACACCTACAATACTCATTTACAGAAAAACAGAAAAACAAAACCGTTGGGGTGCCTCCCAACAAGCGCTTGTTTTACGTCGTAAGCTCGACGCCTTTTATTGTCTCGTGAATGGTAAGAAACTTCCTCGCGGTACGCTTATGCTTTCGCCTCAAACGCAACCTAAAGAAAACGTCCTGCCCAAACACTTAACAAACGAATCAAAAGCAAAAGTATATACAAGTTTGTGTAAAAACACCAATTTACAACTGAATGGTGAAATTGACTAAACAAGTTGAAAAGTGAAGATATGTAATTTAAGAGCTAATCCGAGTTCAACTTGTTTAGTAAGTTCACCAAACAAAACGAAACAAGTATAACTATACAAAAATATACAAGTATGAGTCTATACACAAAATATACGATATTCACATATTTACGAAACTTAAAACGAGAAACCATCGCAATGCGATTAATCTCAACCAATCCCCGGCAACGGCGCCATTTTGTTGTGGCGGTAAAGCGGCAAGCAACAAAAGTTTTGGAAATATTTATCCGGGAATTATCGTGTCCACAGAGATTGGTGAGAAGAACTGCCGTTCGACTATCTCGCGTTCTAAGTTTCATGAATCGGGTGCGAAAAGGTAAATAAAAGCGATTAAACATTCTTAATAGTCTAAGAGAAATAGTTATGGAATTGCATTTCGTTCTACCCGTCGAATACTTAAATCGGTCGATCTTATCGCAACACACTCACAATACGCATCAAAAGCACCGGGCATCAATTGACGCCACATCAGTGTCCATGTCTGAAACACCGATGAAAGCACAACCGCACTATTCACATCAGTGATGTCTCAACCGGCACAAACAACACGGAGGCATTAAAATCGATACCCATTACGGTCATTAGCCCTAAATCCATTTCTGAAACCTAGAAACTAACGGTTATCATTCCTAATCAAGATCTACGGTGTCCATTTCTGAGACAACACAAACCCAGAGCATTTAAGCAAAAAGATCAAGAACAACAACAATGATAATTTATAAAGCGAATATATAAACGATCCCAAGATCGACAAATGTACATACAAGAAGAGTAGAAATATACATACAAAACCCACCATTGAAATGAAACATAGGGAAGAAAGAAGATGAACCAGAACTCTCACCGTGTCAAAGCAATCGATACGAATCCATGATCAATCCACATGATGTAGCATGCAATGGTGTTTCCTAAACCTCTAAACTATAAAAAATGGATCAGAGCCACTCCAAGGGGGAAATGGGTGATAAAAAACCCTAGAAAATCTGTTCTAAACTATATATACAAAAACTAAAATCGCAGAGCGCGCGACGCGAGCTGGAGCGCGCGACGCGGGCTCTCACTTAAATGAACTAAACCGCCCTAGCGCGCGACGCGAGATACATAGCGCGCGGCGCGAGCAACACTCTGCCTGGATTATTTATTTTTCATCTTCAGCATGGGATGCGAGCTCTTGCGCGCGACGCGAGCTACACTTGAACAGCAACTTTATTTCTTCAAAAACGCGTCCGCAGCCGTGTCTTCGACACTTTATTCCTTGAGGCTCCGAAACGCCAAAAATACCTACAAAAAGACAACAAAACTATCAAACGGTATATATTTACATAAAAACGTATTAAAACACAAACGATACAAAATATACACAAAACGGGGAATTATTCGAACGGTATTAACAAAAAGTATCGATAAGTGCCACTATTTACATACACAAAATAACTACATTTTGGCACTTATCACCCTTCTCGTTCAAGATTGGGTCACCACTCCTCGTCACCCACTGAGCTAGAGAAAAGCTGTCAACGTACTTGCACAAAATCACGAAGGACGCCGCGTCCTGCTCGTCCAAATCCCCGTCTTCCCATGCATAATGTTTTAGAGGGGCATTGAAATGGCCTTTCCACCAGAAAAAGGGGAACATGCTGCACAACTTTGTTTTCACCTCCCTGGCCTCATCACGCTTCGGATTGCCGTCCTCATCATGTACCGTCACCAACTTAGTTAGCAAGGTGTACGCTGTCTGTCTCTGCAAACGGGCCACATAATACCGGTCTTTGAAGTCCTTGACAGAATAAGTGTACATCTTGCAAAGCCTCTGGTCGGCATTCTTGAAGGAGACCCAACCATACTGTCCCCCAACCGCTTGTCTTTGAACACAAAAACAACGGCCGAACAAGACAGTCGTAGCGCCGATGTTGAGGTAATCACAAACTATTTCGAAAGCCAGCATAAAGGCAAAGGCGTTAGGATGCAGTTGGGACGGCGCCAGGCTAAGGTTTACGAGTAAAGAGATCTGGAAACTGGAGAAAGGAAGCCGGAAACCAAGCTCCTTAAAGACGTACTCATACATAGAAAAGTTGTCCCCGTCAAAACGAGAACAAATTCGTTCGTCTATCGACTGACAACCGACATCAAAGTTGCAAGGATTGCTAGGACCTCTATCTTCAATCGCCCGGAAGGCCCCGTTCAGAGACTCTGCGACCGTTAAACCACCCCCATAGGTTCGTTGGTAACCCAACCTAAATCCACCTCGCACTCGTAATCAAAGATCGGGGTCCCATCGTCCTCCACTTCGTACCCATGCGAAATCCTTTCCTCCTCTACATTGAAAAAATTCAGATTCTCTAGCTCGACATATGAGGTGCTCATAACCGTGTCCCCCGAGCTGGATTCACCTGCATGCAGAAGGAAAAAGTGAATTCGACGACATATCAAATCTACCCTTCCATCGCAACAAAAGTGAAAGGGTAGAGCGACGGACAACAGTGCCCCCGGCCAAACCCTTGGCGAGGACACTCATGTTTGCCACCCGAGAACCCCTTCCAATGAAACTTAGTGAAATAAAAAACTATACACTCTCCGATCACGGTATGGAGGGGCCGAGGAAACTCATGAATCTCCCGAGCATAATTATAAATGATTCGAGCAAAATCTGGAATTTCTCGAGGAAAAAGGTGAAGGTGCCGACCAAATTCACGAATATACCGGGCCAAACCCAAGAAATTGACTGTCAAATGGAGAATCTTCCGGGCATCGCTTGGATAACCCGGGCAGATAGAGATCTCCTTTAATTTTTCTAAGATAAAACGCCGACTTAGATGATCTATTAGATGAAGGGGTCGGGGAAGCGTCCCCAGACCCCATAAAAGCAGCAAAAACACTTAAAATCACAATTCAGATTTGGAACATTACCTGATGTTGACATGATTCAAGCATATCAAACTCGATTCTTCACTGGAAATTGGAGGAGCGACAGAAGTATTTGAGAGCTATCGGTCAGGGCCAGAGAGCGTAAAAGCAGAGAGCGTAAAACTCTAAATGAGGGGGTTTAAGACTTTTATAGAGGGACGCTCGGAATACGAAATGTCACGCCGGTTGACGCCTCCCCCTAGGCGCCGCCATCTACCCCTAGAAAATCATTGCCTCGTTTACTAGCTGCCACGTCAGCGAGGGCTATACACGCGCGACCCTATGCATTCCTGTCAAGAACGACTTCATCCGGGCACAACGTGCTGACGGGGACCAACGGAGCATGGGACGAGCATTTACAAATTCGAAGCTTCCCGCTCGGAAACTCTGACTTGGGGGGCTCCTGTTCTGGACTGGGTCAAGAGTCAGCCCAATCTACTTTCGGCCCACTTGGTTTGGAGGCCCAAATCATCCCTAAGCCCATAAGAAGCAAACAGTGCCCGGCTCCTCGGGGGCCCGACGACGATAAAGCACTACAACCAGTGCTCGGCGTATGATACTCCTTGTCTAAGACTTAAGCTTATCAGGCACGCTCCCAGCGGGCGTCTCTTCCACCGAGGACCCTCTTCCTCGTGGCCTTATGCCGAGGACCCTCCTCCTCGTAGGGTTACTTCAAATCCAACCCTCCGAATAATACGGAGTCCACATAGTCCCTAAAAGACCGCGTTTCCCTTAAACCTCGGAGTGGTTGACCAGGACGGAGACCACGTACTCACCTCCAATATTTCTGCCCAGGAATCCTGGAAGTCTCCTAATTGGGCCTGGGTATCCAGTCCAATAGCGAGATCTTGGCCCAACGCTAGGGGCTATAAATACCCTCTTTCACTAGAGGGTCATGTATTCATTCTCTTCTAACCTTTATCTTGTACTTGTGCTCTGTTGCTCGTCTTCTTACTTTGGCATCAGAGTACCTTGCACGTACACCCCCCAGTTCATCGAAGATCTAGTTCCTTGCAGGCCTTAAAGATCCATCTAATCAGGTAAGATCAGTATCTAACATCGACACCGACAATTGTAATTACATTTTATTTATTTATTTTTTCAACTTATTATTGATGTCACGTGTTAGTATCAGTATCGTGTCTCCAATATCCGTTCTCAGACTACAGACATTCTTAATCATTACAAGGATCATTTGAGTGAAACAAACATCCTGTCTATTTTTTTCTCTTTTTCATTAGTAGTTGTTGTAATAATACAAAAGTTAAATAATTGATCAATATTGTTTTAAAAGAAATAAGGAATGCAAGATAACATTTGTTTACCATAAAGTATCTCATTCCACATAGAAAACACATAGAAGTTGAACATGTTTGAGAATATGATATCTAAAGTTATAAATAAATGAACTCATCTACGTGGACGATATTTAATTCAAATTTTATAGAGCATATCACAAACAAGGGGTGCAGTTACCGTGCATAGATTATTATGGACCCTTGGATCAAATTCTAGACATCAATACTCAATATTCAATACTCGTCACTCAATACTCAATACTCAATACTGGATTAAAAACATGATCCAATGACTTATATAGACTTATGCATGGTGCATAAGGAAAATCCTTATGCATATTAGCCAAAGCCACAAACAAGTACACATAAAGAACAACATAATTGAAAATAGTAAAACACTACTTTACTAAATAGCACACTATTCTGTGATGAATGCCACTACCACCTTAAAACTGTATACGTTTTTCCTCTCTTAGTTGCATATTCGAGATGCATCCAAGGAAAAATTCTACAAAGAATTTTGTCTAGAAGTTTCCAATATCGCACCCTCCATTTCTTCCAAAACATGATAGGTCCAATGATCATTCCAAGTCCAAAAACAAATCCAAATTCAACACATAAAAAGTTCCACTCTGTTGAACAAGCTAGTTTTTCACATGCTGGTTGTGGATGCAAGTCCTCTGTTTCACCAATTGGAATTTCATCCAATGGAGGACCATATAGTCCACGATTCCCTTCAAAGGAAGAAGTTGGAAATGATTGAAGTTGAGTACCTGTTGGAATCTTCCCCACCAAATTATTGAAGGATAGGTTCAAATAAGAAAGGAAGGACAAATTTGATAGTTGCACTGGAATTTCACCAAACAAGGAGTTATTTGAGAAGTCCAATGACTCTAATTGTTTCATGTTCCCTATTGAAGATGGGATCTCACCTGTAAGACCATTGTTTGAAAAATTCAAAACATATAGTGCTTTGAAGTCCATCAACGAAAGAGGTATTCGGCCTTCAAAAGAATTGAATGAGAAATCAATGGCTTTGAAAATTGTTAAAATTTTAACCAAATCTTGTCGTTGGCCTTTACATGTAACTGTAACACTATCATGATAATATGGGTAGTCTCGTGACATGTTGTAGTTGATGTCATGTGCAACATTTTCATCATATATCATTCTTTCCCAAGTTTTAAAATACTGTGTAGGTAGTTTTCCATTGAAGTTGTTGAAAGCAATGTCCACAATTTGAATCGACTTCCAAGGTTTATTTTCTGAACATTGTATAGAACCATGAAATCTGTTATTCCTCAAAACCAAGGCACTAAGTTTTGGTATTTCATTTAAGAAGCACGGAAAATGATCAATAATTTGATTTGATCCAATGTCCAATACCTCTAATGATGAGCAGTGGAATAGAGACCTGGGAATTGGCCCTTGTAATTGATTTCCTTGGAAGTTCAATCTGGTTATAGCACAAGAATTTGTAAATGTGTCTGGTATGGGGCCAATGAGATTGTTTTGTTTCATGTTTAATACTTTAAGGGTATTGGTCATTGTGATTAAACATGGAGGAATTGTTCCAGAAAAGTTGTTGAAGGAAATATCTAAGAGTTGAAGTAAGGAAGCATTGCATAAGTAATCAGGGATGCTTCCATGTAAATTATTGTTAGAAAAAGATAGAAAATACATGGATGATAGACTACTACCAATATATTGTGGGACAGTTGAAAAATTATTGTTTGAGTAGTCCAAAAAATAGGCATATTTAGGAAAAGCAGGTATTGACCCCTGCAGTTTGTTGTGGTGAAGGTCAAGACTTCCCAATTTGGAAGTAAGACTTTGAAAAGGTCCTTCCAAATTAGTGAGAAAATTGTGAGAAATATTAAGTAATTCAAGATATTGCAATTTCCATATCCAATTTGGTATTTTTCCTTGGATTTGGTTATTTGAAAGGTCTAGATAGATTAGTCTGGATTGATTTATCAAGAAACTAGGGAATGATTTCAAGTTGCAGGATGCCAGTTTTAGATATGTAAAGTTTGGAATTAAAGAAAAATCAACATTTGCAACATTCACATCGATTGATATGTTGTTGTAAGAAAGGCTAAGTCTATATAAATTTCTAAGATTCAAAACCTCATCTAGCTTTAGTGACCCAACTAGGTTGTTAAAGGAAAGGTTAATCACCTCCATTGATAGGAGTGTAAAAAGAGATAAAGGAATCTGACCACTTAAATTATTACGAGAAAGGCCTAGGTAAGTAAGGTGTGTGAGGTTTGACAATGAATGTGGAAGTGATCCATAGAGTTTGCAATCATAAAGACGGAGGGTGGTCAGTTTTTTAAAATTGGCAAATGTTTCTGGAACTCGGGATGAAAAATTGTTTCCATTAAGAATAAGGACGGATAGGTTCACTAGTTTTGTGAGGGAAGAATCAAGGGGTCCTGATAGATCACAATAAGACATACTCAACTCTTGTAGGTCACGTAACGGCAACAATGCATTTCCCCATTCCTTTCCCATAGCTGATATATTTATACCATCTAGATACAGCTGTTTAAGACTGGTCAGATTTTGGAGAAATGTTGATAGATTTCGGTTGTAAATTTTCGACACTTGTTCTTCTGAATATCTATCATAAGAAGAGAGATCAAGAGTGACTAACCTTGTAAGCTTTGAAATCTCCATAGGAATATTCCTCACAACGTGAGAATTTGACAAATTCAGATAATTCAACGTCGCCAACTTGCGGAATCCTGATGGTATGGAAGAATTGAAATAGTTATAAGCCAAATTCAGTTTTTGGAGATATTGGAGACTAAAAAGAGTGCTTGAATCGTCAAATCCACCATAGATTGATTCTTGACTAAGATCAAGGCCAATAACATGTCCCTCATTGTTACATGTTACACCACTCCAATTACAGCAAGCCGTGTTTTCATTCCACAATTTTAGTTTCGTTGAAAATTGAGGATCAAATGTGAAATTGTTTTTTAATTGAAGCAACAATGATTGTTGATCTTGGAGACATTTGGCAGAAGCAAAAGTGTGATATATGAAGAAGTAGGAGAGAAGGAATGAAAGCAATGTAGTACTCATTGTTATATCAACTCGCTCTTAGTTATGTGAGAAGTGATAGTCTTATAGATGTTGTTGAAGGCAGGAAAAGTATACTAATGGAAGTTTCGTAGAAAAGAAAATTGTTCACTCAGGTAGATTTAGAAAGCAACATTCATTGGCAATATGATATTTTTGTTTGTTACAGAAACATTTTAAAAAGAAAATTAAAACTTTGAATAAGCAACATTCATTTTTAGATATTGTATTTTTTAATATATAAAAATTATTTATATTTTATGTTTATAATTACAATAGATTACAAAATTGTCTGTATAATCATCTTTATTATGTGTCAGATTGAACGAAGAAAAAAACACTCAAAAAATAATAGATAATAGTTTATCAATTTTCAATTAAACGGGTGACATTTTAGTTTACGGACTATAATCTTCTATCAAATGAGTTTTGATGTAGAAAATGTATCAAAAGTTGAATAGTTTAAGAGGTCACAGTTTTTCATAATGCTTAAAAGAGTTTAATTCTAGTGTGATTCATCTGTTTTAGAGTAAACCTATTTCCGAAAACATTTATAAATATTTTATTAACTAAGTTCTCATCACATCAACAATAAATGTTGAATCCACATTCTTGAGAAAATCAAATTCTAACTACCTGAACAAGAGAGTAATTGAAATGCTCTATTATTTGTAAAATATTTTTCATTTCAACCATTCACAAATATTATTTTATATTTAATAAAAAAAAAGTCAAACATTTATAAAAATTTAACGGTTATGATTTATTGACATGATAAAATTTTCTTACAACATAAATATATTTCAATAAAATTTCCTGCACAAACCTACATTACTCGATAGTATGTTAATATCTAATACATAGATTATAGCAAGTTGTTAATTTAATTAGGATACTAAAAATCTCATAGAAGACATGGTAGTTGGAAGTTGGAAGTTATGTTCTAATAAAGCAACAAAGTCAAGGTATAATTAAATAATAAGATTATTTTGAATGATTCAAATTTTATCCCTTAATTTTTTTGGTCTAATCATACTATAGTTCAGCTTGACAACCGTTTCGTTTGAGGTGAAAGATAAGATATTACAAGCAATGATTAGTGTTGGTAACATCTCTTTTCAACACTGTTGAAAATATATATATATATATATATATATATATATATATATATATATATATTTGTTCCTATATAAAGTTATATGACCAACATATATTTCAACCAATAAAAAAATGATTATTTGAGGGAGTGTTAAAAAGAGAGTATTCTTTGTATTTTTCTATCAACAATACATAACAATCTAATAATTTTGGAGTAACTTCTTAGAAATTATTGGAAAAATTCAATTTTAACTATCGAAACAAACTTGCCGTTCGAATTATTGTTATATAATACATTTATTATAACAAGATAATTAATTAGAATACAAAAAATTCTCAAGGAAGAAGACTTGATAGTTGGGAGTTGGAAGTTATCCTCAGTCTTAATGAAACAACAAAGTCAAGCTATAATTAAATGATAAGATTTATTGAATGATTCAAACCTTTGTCTTTAAAGTTTTTTTTTTCAAATCCACAATTGTTTCTTTTAGGCTGGAAGATGGGAGTTTATATGGGTCATGCTACGGACCATCTGATAGGGGTGTAATTGAATCGGTTTGGATCGGTTTTTGGTAAAAAAAAAGTTCGAATCGATGATATTTCAATCGATTTGGTTTGGTTCAGTTTTCAACTTTTTTTTAAACATAGAACCAAACCAAACTAACTGGTTTGGATGATCGGTTTACATGTTTATTTTTTAAAACATTATATTCATTACTATATTCTCCACTACCGTGTTTTTTTTGTCTATTTTGTGCTATTATTTTTTAAAATAATATATTTCATGTCATTTATTGCATGCTCTATTTTTTCAAACAAATTAGAAGTTGCTCTTAATCCATACGAAATAGTGACATGATTTCTGTTGCATCATAAAATAAGTTCACTATCAAATATAAAAGTTAACACTTGACATCAAAATTTTGGAAATGGATTTCAAACTTTACAAAATAGAACACAACAAAACACACATCAATTTAAATTTGGATAAAATAAACACAACGGATGTTTAACGCAACAATACAACAAGAATCACTCCAATAGAAGAAGACAAAACAAGATTCTAGCTTTAAACAGAGCCCCTCGCTAGTGGACGGTGAAATTGATCCTTTTTAGATTAGTCGGTCGCAAGACCGGATCCCAAGATTTCCAAAAAAAAATAGACTCTTTCATCCTTAAATAACTTGTTTTGACTTAAAAGCAACTTGTATACCTTTGCCAATGATATGAGTCCTCCATAATAGGATCTGACTTTACATTCTGCAGAATCATTAACAAATTAGCAAATATAACTGCATCTACATCCAAAATATGAATAATTTTAAGGCCATTATCCCAAGCCCATCTATCTTCAATCCAATCGTTTAGATTAAGCGGTAAGAATAGGCCAAACCAAACTAAAACTTAGAAGCTCTGAGTCTGGACTATGATAAATTTTTAAGGTTTGATCCTAACCTATGTTTTATTATAGGTTTGTCTGCATGACCTGACTTATTTAAAAGTGTAGTATGTCCTGAAAGCCTTTTTAAAAGTTTGTTATACATGAAGACTTTAAAAAAAAAATCCATTTTATCCATGATTTTGCATAGACGACAAATATTTTAATAAACTATTTTGTAGGGGTGACAATTGAATCTATTAAGTCAAAATCCATTTATCGAAATATTTATCCAATCCATCAACCTCATAAAAAGAAAGTTAACATATTAGACAAAATTCAATCATTTATATATATGGATTGATCCAATTCATCCTACATATTTTAATGATCCTATGAATTAATTTTATCACATACTTTAAATCCGCTAAATTATTTTCAATTTTTTTTTTAAATAAAAAAATATTTTTTTTCAAATATACAAAAAATCGAGTTTTTGAAAAATATTAAAAAAAATGAGTTTTTTGAAAATACAAAAATCGAGTTTTTCGAAAATACAAAAAAACAGGTTTTTTTTTTCCAGAAAAACGAAAAAATCGAGTTTTTCTTAAAAATGGAAAATTTGAGTTTTTTTCGAAGAAAACGAAAAAATCGAGTTTTTTAGGAAAATAAAAAAATTGAATTTTTCGAAAAAAAAATTGAGTTTTTTCTAAAAAACGAAAAAAATTCGAGTAATTCAAAAAAAAATTCGTGTTTTTTTAAAAAAAAAAAATTGAGGTTTTTTTTCGAAAATATGAGAAATCATGCCACTACCACATTGAAATTGTGAATGTCCATGCTCTATGGGCTGCATATTCAAGATGCATCCAAGGAAAAATCTAACAATAAATAATTTTGTGCACAAGTTTACAAGTTACCAATAAGTTACACTCCATTCCTTCCCAGACTAAAACAAATCTTAGTTTCATACTTAATAAAATTCCAATTATTTGAACACGACATCATTCAACATCCTGGTAACAATAAATACATTACACTTTTACTGGAATACAAATCCAGAAAATCTACAATGAATGAGTCCATGAAATAAATCTATAAATAATCTGATGATGTACTCTAATTAGATAAATAATAAATGATTAAAACAGACATATATATGTAAGGTCTGGCAGAACAGGTTTATGTTTTTGTTTTTCCAAGTTACTGTTTTATATATAATTTAGTATGCAATCTGAAAATGTTAACTAAAATTATATTATTTTATTCATATTTATTACAACATGTAAAATATCATCACATAACATAGAATTATACATAAAAGAACAACACATGCGGAAATATGAAATACTATTATACCAATTACCACACACATTAGATCCTAATGCCACTACCACCTTAAAACTGTGTAAGTTTGTCCTCTGTGAGTTTCATATTCCAGATGCATCCAAGGAAATATTTTGCAGAGAATTTTGTCTGCAAGTTTCCAATAACCTACCCTCCATTTTTTCCAAAACATGATTGGACCCATAATCATTCCGAGTCCAAAAACAAATCCCAATTCTACACTTAAAAAGTTCCAGTCTATTAAACAAACTATGCTTTCACATGTTGGTTGTGGATGCAAGTCCTTCCTCTCAACATCTTGTGTTTCATTTAATGGAAGGCCATATAGTCCATCATTTCCTTCAAAGGAAGAAGCTGGAAACGATTGAAGTTGAGTACCTGTTGGGATCTTTCCCACCAAATGATTGAAGGAAAGGTTCAAATAAGAAAGGAAGGTCAAACTTGCTAGCTGCACAGGAATTTCACCATCCAAGGAGTTATTTGAGAAGTCCAATGACTCTAACTGTTTCAAATTCCTTATCGAAGATGGAATTTCACCTGAAAGACCATTGTTTGAAAAGTTCAAAATATAAAGTGCTTTCAAGTCCATCAACGACTCGGGTATTGGTCCTTCAAAAGAATTGAATGAGAAATCAATGGCTTTGAAAATTGTTAGAATTTTAACCAAATCTTGTTGTTGACCTTTACATGTAACTGTAACACTATCATGATAATAAGGGTAGTCGAGTGACATGTTGTAGTTGATGTCACGTGCAACTTCTTCATTATATATCATTCTTTCCCAGGTTGTAAAATACCTTTTAGGTAGTGTTCCGTTGAAATTGTTGAAAGCAATGTCCACAATTTGAATCGATTTCCACGGTTTATTTTCTGAGCATTCTATAGAACCATGAAATTTGTTATTCCTCAAAACCAAGACACTAAGTGTTGGTATTTCATTTAAGAAGCATGGAAAATAATCAACAATTTGATTTGATCCAATGTCAAAAACCTCTAAAAATGAGCAATGGGATAGAGACCTTGGAATTGGCCCTTGTAATTGATTTCCATGGAAGTTTAATCTGGTTACAAAACAAAATTTTGGAAACATATCTGGTATAGAGCCAGTGAGACTATTATTTCTCAAATCTAACACTTCAAGTTCAAAGTTACCTGTCATTGTCAATAAACATGGAGGAATTATTCCAGAAAATTTGTTGAAGGAAATATCTAGGATTTGAAGTTGTGAAGCATTGCACAAGTAATTAGGGACGCTTCCATGTAAGTTATTGTGAGAAAAAGATAGGAATTCCATGGATGATAGGTTACTTCCAATATATTGTGGGACAACTGAAAAATTATTTTTTGAGTAGTCCAAAAAATAAGGATGTTTAGGAAAAGAAGGTATTGACCCTTGCAGTTTGTTGTTATGAAGGTCAAGACTTCCCAATTTGGAAGTAAGATTTTGAAAAGGTCCTTCTAAATTAGTGAGCAAATTGTGAGAAATATTAAAATTTTCAAGATCTTGTAATTTCCATATCCAGTTTGGTATTTTTCCTTGAATTTGGTTATTTGAAAGGTCTAGAGAGAACAATGTTGATTGATTTATCAAGAAACTAGGGAATGACTTCAAGTTGCAGGATACCAAACTTAGATATCTAAATTTCGGAACAAAAGACAAATCAACATTTGCAACATTCACATCGATTGATATGTTGTTGTAAGAAAGGTCTAGTGTAGTTAAATTTCTAAGCTTTAAAACCTCATCTAGCTGCAGTGACCCATTCAAGCTGTTAAAGGAAAGATGTACCTCCTCCAATGATGGGAGTGTAAAAAGGGACGAAGGAATATCACCACTTAAACTATTATGAGAAAGGTCGACGTAGGTAAGGTGTGAAAGGTTTGACATTGAGTTGGGAAGTGTTCCATTAAATTGACAATAAGAAAGATCCAAATGAGATAAGAATCTCATGTTGCTAATAGTGTGTGGAATTGTTCCAGAGAATTGTGTGCTTTCCAAATTAATTCTATAAAGTGATTCACTCATTGAATAGTCTGGAAATGACCCATGAAGATTGTAGTTTCCTGATAAATCAATAACTGAAAGTGTTTTAATTTGAAAGACTTTTTGTGGAAATGTACCAATCAATCCACAATCATGAAGATTCAGGGTGGTTAGATTTTTCAAATTCGAAAATGTTTCTGGAATTGGGGATGCAAAATAGTTCCCGTCAAGAACAATGACAGATAGGTTCACTAATTTAGTGAGGGAAGAATCAAGGGGTCCTGATAGATCACAGCCAGACATACTCAACTCTTGTAGGTCGCGCAACTGCAACAAAGCATTTCCCCATTCATGTCCCATAGTTGATATATTTATACCATCTAGATACAGTTGTTTAAGACTGGTTAGATTTTGGAGAAATGAATGTAGATTTCGGTCGCTTATTTTCCGCCCTTGTTCTTTTGAAAAGCTATAAATAGAAGAGAGATCTAGAGTAACTAAGCTTGTAAGCTTTGAAATCTCTTTAGGAATATTCCCCACAATGAAAGATTTTGACAAATTCAAATGATTCAGCATCACCAACTTACTGAATTCTGACGGAATGGGAGAACCAAAATTGTTATAAGCCAAATTCAAGGTTTGGAGATGTTGGAGATCAAAAAGACTACTTGAATTATCAAATCCACCATAGATTGATTCTTCACTTAGATCAAGGCCAATAACATGTCCCTCGTTGTCACATGTTACACCACTCCAATTACAACATGCAGTGTTTTCGTTCCATGATTTTAGTTTGGTGGAAAATTGAGGATCAAATGTGAAATTGTTTTTAAATTGGAGCAACAATGATTGTTGATCTTGGAGACATTTGGCAGAGACAACAACATTGAGATGAATGAAGTAGTAGCAGAGAAAGAATGAAAGTAATGTAGTTTTCATTGTTATTTCTACTTGCTCTTAGTTATGTGACAAATAATAGTCTTATAGATGTAGTTTAAGGCTGGAAAATTACACTAATAGAAGTTTCGCTGAAGAAGAGCAGTGTGGAAAAGATTTCCATTTATTTTTGAGAGGCAGACTAACCTTTTTGTTTTCTAGTATTTGATTATGATACAACTCCTAAAAACAAGTCATAATAAGAAAATCAAAACATTCACTAACTATATGGCTCTATAGTATTTTATCTTATATCTTTAGATATTTTCTTATATTTTGTAAATTACATATTTAAAAAATTCTTCACTTTTTAAATTCTAATAATTAAATAACATTTGAAATTAAGATTTAAAAATGAATTTTGTATTCTCTATTACATTGTAGGGTCATTTTTGTGTCTTTGTGTGATACAAAATTGTCATTGAGTTTACTTTGAATGATTCAATTCTTTGTTCTCAAGGTTTCTTCCATGTAATGTTTGTAGTCATCTTCATATTTTGCGAAATTTCAAGGAAAAGACTGTTGACGAAACATTCAAACATTAAGGACCATGTAAAGCCAACAAAATAGCATTCAATACAATTATAATTAAACAAACTTTTCCACAAATAAGAAAAAATAAATATCATCAAGAACAATATTAAAATAAAAAAATTGTTCTGTCTAAATAATAATTGTGCTGATTTGTCATTCTAAAATTTTTTCTTATCCTCTCATAAAATCTTATCAGCCTCTATCTTTCTATTACGAGTCATTAACCATTATAGTAATTTAATATAAAATTCATAATCATCGCTCACTAAATTAATTTAATATGTGATGGTACAAGTTAAAAATAATTAATTTTTATTGTCTCGTCTTTTAAAAAAGTTACACTAAAATATCATTAAATTGAAATCAAATTTTCGTTTCTTTAGACTAATTTAGTTGGTAACGGTACAAAAACATCTTATAGGTGTTGGAATCTCCAACACCTCATTTATTTATTTTTAAAAATCAATTCAAATCACTGAAAAAAAAAATTTAAATAACCAGGTTTAATAATAAAATTACAAAAAAACTATGTTTTCGGGGTATTTACCAAAATGTCTAGGTTTGGGACCGAATGTAAGTGAATGCGCCAAATGATTTGGCGCATAGGTATATATTTTAGGTGAATACGCCAAACTATTTGGCTAACCCTAAAAATGTGGGTGTATGCGCCAAATGGAATGGCGCATTAGGCCCTGGGGGTCCATGTGGGCCCTGGGGGTCCACACCTAATACACATGCGCCAAATGATTTGGCTTGTTCATAAAAAAATCCTTCTTATGCGCCAAACCATTTGGCGCCTTCCAGTTGAACTTTTTCACTAATGCGCCATTCCATTTGGCGCATTAGAAGGCCCTGTTTTTTTTTCAAAATTAGGGTTTACGTGTGTGCCTTGTATACGAAACCCTAATTGTGATACAGACCTAAGGCAAGGCGTCCGTCCCTCTATAAATTAGGGTTTACTATGTGCATTAGTACACACAAGCAAAAATGAGATCTCGAATAAGGCCAGATAGCTCGCACCGGACTTCAGAGCCTCCACCCCCTGTGAGGCGTTTCGACTATCAACCTGACTATCGTCGAAGGACTGGATACGTCATTTTCTCTGCCGTCAAACCTCCCATGCAGGTGATGTTTTGGAACATTCAAACTATGGACCAGCTTAAGAGAACCCTCTTAAGGTTTTTGGACGGAGAGTGGAGTCCAGGCGAACAAATCAGATCTATCAAGAGACTTAGAACAAGGGGCGGTGTTTTTCTTGAAAGACAGTGTTGGTGGGAGACTATGGAGGACGACATTCAATGCACTCGAATGATGGAGGACAGAGAAGACATTGTCCTAACCGTTGTAATATCCTAGATGTCGCAATTTCTTTACCCTTTCAATTACTTCTGTACCGTCCAATTAAATGCTCTGAGCATATATTAATGAAATGTTTTTTTAACATTACCAAGTTTCCTATTAGTATTTAAGTTATTAATAATTAACAAAGTTATTTTCCTCTGTATTTCACCCACTATAAATAAAGGTATGAGTGTGTGGAGTTGAAGTACCAACTCTTTCTTCATTCTTACTGCAAACACTAAAAAATGAACTCAGTTTGGGCTGTCGTTTTTTTTGAGGAAGGTAGTCACATGCGTGTCTGCCTTAACCCCCATTGGAATTTCCAGAGAATTGTTAGAGCCATCAACACTGGGTTTCGTCAACTAGATGGTCCAACCAGAAAAGTTAAACAGATAGATTACCGTTGTCCATACATTACGTTGACGGATAATAATCCAGAAGGCACCTACATGTATTATTGGGACCGTGTGAAAGACGATGTGGACGTGGATCTAATGTTTTGGACACACAGTGGAGAGGTTAACCGAGGCGTTGAAGATCCACTTGTTCTTGCAGTGATACTTGAGTAGTTTAGATTAAGTGTTGTTGTCTTTGTTGCAATGATCGAGCGTGTACTACAAGTTGTTATGTGTTATTTTGCAATGTAATATTGTGATATACCGGTTGTTTTGGGTTGCCAAAACCGAATCGTTCAATTAAAATTAATGTGGTCGCTGTGTTAATTATGGTTTTCTGAAGATCAATTACGCTATATAAATAAATAAATAAATAAATAAACATATATATATATATATATATATATATATATATATATATATATATATTTTATGTATATATATAAATAAAAACATATACATGAATATATAAATAAATAAATATTCATGTATATGTTTTTATTTATATATATACATAAAATATATATATATATATATATATATATATAAATATATATATATATATATATATATATAAATATATATATATATATATATATATATATATATATGTATATATATATATATATATATATATATATATATATATATATATATATATATGTATATATATATGTATATATATATATATATATATATATATATATATATATATATATATAATTAGTTATATATAAATATATAAGTAAATCGTTTCAGGAATCTTATCAGAACTAGCTGCCAGATAGGTTTACATGCATGCTCTGTTTAGGGGAATCGTTGCAGGAATCTTCTCAGGAATCGTTTCAGGACATATACAGACGCATGCATGCTTTGTATAAATATAAATAAATATTTATATATATATATATATATATATATATATATATATATATATATATATATAAATAAATAAATATATAAATATAAATAAATATATATATATATATATATATATATATATATATATATATATAAATAAATATTTATTTCAGAACTAGCTGCTAGATGTAGGGCTGCATGCATGCTTTGTCTAGGGGGAATCGTTGCAGGAATCTTATCAGGAATCGTTGCAGGAATCTTATCAGGAATCTTATCAGACGCGTGATGGGGTACTTGACATAGATCAGCGTGTCTATGTGTTGGCAAGGATGTAAGAAGCACAATTTATAAGGCATACCAATATTTTCTAAACATTACAGCCCACACCAAAAATTTTACCCAATCTGACTTGAGCTTACAACACCCAAACACTTTCCCCGTCAAAATGACTTCATCAACCCAGTACCTTGTGCATGCCCATCTGAACGGGGAGACCTACTCTCATGAAATAGCCGGTTTTGTGATGAGAAACACTCAGGTTGTACCATTGTTGTTAAGAAAAAGAGCAACATTTTCGTACTTCATTCAGCGACTATACTCTAAGATTGCAATGGGTCCTATTGCAAGTGTTTTTTACCAATGTCCCCATTTCAATGAAGACAACACCGTCAAGTTTTACGAGATGGAGATTGCCACTAACGAAGACCTCCAAGATATGTTTACCACCCACGAATACTCTGGGTTGGATTCCATCGAGCTGTACGTTACTCTACAGGTTGAGACACAAGAAACTAATGTTGTCCAGTCACAAGTTATTGACCCACCAGTCAACGAGCAAGACGAGGTTGACGTCATAGACGAGGAAGAAGATGATCTGGAAACTGAATTTGACGACATGGTCAACGAGGAATCCGACGACGAGCAGCAAACGTTGGTGCCTCCAGCTCATGCGTACGCACCTCCAGCACATATGAGTAACTTGAACCTGCAAGGTGACGAACCATCATCTGACATCTTCTTCACACCCTACATCCAAAATGACGAAGAATTAAAGGAAGGAGACAAGTTTCCTTCTAAGGAGGCTTGTCTGAGAAGAATAAAAAAATGGCACATGGCGAACAATGTTGATTTTGACGTAGATCGTTCAAACCTGGAACGGTATGTAATCACTTGTAAAAATCCAGAGTGTAGGTTTAGACTTTTGGCTTCTTATAGGAAGAGAAGTAATGCATGGAAAATAGGGTCGATTACGCAGAAACACACGTGTGTCAACCCTAACAATTCCCAGGATCATACAAAACTCAGTGCCGATCTCATATGTCAGGAGATCTTGCCTCTCATAAGCTCTGATCCTTCTCTGAAGGTTAAAAATATAATATCACACATTGTTACAACCTTCAACTACACTCCATCTTACAGAAAGGCGTGGGTTGCAAAAACAAAGGCAATTGAGACAGTCTACGGCAACTGGGAGGAGTCATACAAAATACTTCCCCGATACCTCAATGCGCTACATAGTTACGCACCTGGCACTGTTACTATTCTAGAGACATTGCCCGCGCATGCCCCGGATGGAAACCCTGTCCAAGGAAACGGAATATTCCATCGGCTTTTTTGGGCGTTCAAACCTTGCGTACGAGGGTTTGCACACTGTAAACCCATACTTCAAATTGATGGGACATGGTTATACGGCAAATACAAAGGCACCATGCTCATGGCGGTTGCACAAGACGGGAACAGCAACATATTTCCAGTGGCGTTTGCAATCGTCGAAGGTGAAACTGCGGCGGCTTGGAGTTTCTTTCTAAGGAACCTCCGAGAACATGTTGCTCCTCAGCCTGACATCTGTTTAATCTCTGATAGGCACACTTCCATAGAGAGTGCTTATAATAATCCAGCAAACGGATGACATGACCCCCCTTCAAAACACGTCTATTGTATTCGCCACATCGCCCAGAACTTCATGCGGGAGATCAAGGACAGACATCTAAGAAAGGCCCTGGTCAATGCTGGTTATGCATTGACCCAACCCACATTCCAGCATTATCGGAGTGAGATTGTAATGACAAATCCAGAGGCAGGTAGTTGGGTAGATAATCTTTCCAGGGACAAATGGACAAGGGCTTACGACAAAGGCGTGCGATGGGGCCATATGACAACCAATCTCGTGGAATCCATGAATGGCGTTTTCAAAGGCATTCGTAACCTTCCAATCACAGCACTGGTGGAGGCCACATACTTTAGGATGGCTTCACTGTTCTCAACAAGAGGCAGGAGATGGGGTGATGTTAGGCAATCTGGCCAACTTTTAAGTGATAGCTGCATGAAATTTATGCAACAACAATCGGCAAAAGCAAACACTCACCAAGTAACTTCTTTCGACCGATTCAGTCGCACGTTCAGTGTGCGCGAAACAATTGACCACAATGAGGGATTACCAAGACAACAATATAGGGTTCTTCTTGACGAAGATTGGTGCGACTGTGGAAGGTTTCAAGCTTTTCGTATGCCTTGCTCGCACGTCATAGCTGCATGTGCGTATGCCCACCACGACGCTATATCACTACTGTCTCCGATTTACAAGACTCAGACATTGCTTAGAGTTTACAGTGTTGCGTTTCCTGTGGTGGCCAAGGAGGATTACTGGCCTGACTATGAAGGATAGGTAGTTTGGCACAACGACGCAATGCGGCGAAAGAAAAAAGGGCGTCCCAATAGTACACGGATTAGAACCGAAATGGACGTCCACGACAAAATGGAACGAAAATGCAGCATTTGTCGTCAGGTGGGGCACAATAGAAAAAGATGCCCTAATCGTGGCTCGACCTCGTCGCAAGTTTAGTATAATCTGTATTTTTTTTTAAAGCATTGTATCAGTTTCGCTTACCACCTCTTGTAACCTTGCCTCCGTCTTTCATCAATAAATTGTGCTTTAGTGAATAACCGAAATTGCCAATGCAAACATTATTCAGACATATTCTTCTGTTTTTCCAAAATCGATTTATCAGACATTTTCCAGAATCGATTTATCAGACATATACCCGAACCGGTGCGCGAAAATACCCGAAACAGGTAAAATTTTTTAAAAAAATAGGCACAACACGTAGGAGCCAAATGAAATGGCGCCTATGTGTTGTTTTAGGAGTGCATGCGCCAATTGGATTGGCTACTTCCCTTTGCCCTAATTTTTTTAGGGTTTACGCCAAATGGATTGGCTAGTTAGATATATATGCGCCAAATGGTTTGGCGCATTCACTTCCAGTCGGTCCCAAACCTAGACAGTTTGGTAAATAACCCGAAAACATGGTTTTTCTTGTATATTTTTTATTAAACATGGTTATTTTAATTTTTTTTTCCAAATCACTAGTCTACTTGGAAAAAATTTAAACATGATGTTCCCAGTTATTAGTTATTAGTTGTGCAGGGCATGAGGTCAAGCTGCTACTAGATTAAAAAAAAAACTCTCATTAAACTTATTGAATTTATGTAAAATTAAGAGTTCTAGACTATGTTTACTTTATTTGATTATTTGTGATTTTGTTTGATTTTGAGTAAGGAAACAAATATCTGTCAATTTCTACAAATTTTAGTTTTCTAAATTTTTGTGGCAGAGGTTTTTTTGTATGTTGGAGTTAACTCACAATGTTGAATGGTTGGGACCCCTGATTGTGGATGCATGCATCGTCACTATTTTGTGTTTGCAGGGTGTATCTCATGGTGATGGAATCCACCCATAAGAGGTGATAAGGAGGTTTACCAAGGTTTGGTCGAGTTAGGCATCACAAAGGCTTTTCAGAAAATTCTATATGATAGGACACTAACATGCCCAAATATATGATACCAAACTTCCTTTTGATTCAATATGTGTTGATTGCTTGACACTTTTTGAAACTATGGATATGATCAAAGTATTGTTTGAATTCCGAGTGGAGTGAAAACTACTTAAACATAAAAGCTTATATTTGATTCTTTACTCAGGTCAATGCTCTGATTCCACTTCTCCAGCTTGCCATTAATCGGAGCAACAAGGATTGCTGATTCTCAAGAAATTTGGCAAACGCAACAGTGATATGCATGCAGTAGCAGCGGATAAGGAAGGAAAACAATGAAACTAATGTAATTCTCATTGTTGTGAATTACTCTTAAGTGTCAACCACACAACACAAAACAAAACTGACAAGACATAAGTGACAAATGATGGTCTTATGAAGTTGCAAACAGAAGAGAAGTTTCAAGGCATCTAAACAGTGTATCATTTCAAAGTAAATGTCAAAACAATTACCATCTAGTGTGTTATGGAAAAACACATCTGAAGTTCCATTAGGTTATTTGTTGCTGACAAAGGGTATAAAAGAAGTTTTGTTAAAAAAAAAAACAGTCTGGAGGACAGAACTCCATATTACCATTACATATTTTGCTATGATAATAATTTACAGGACGAATCCCCTTATTCACTCTGCTTGGAAACCAAATTGATTTCAAGATAAATTGCAAAGGTCCACAACAGCTTAAGTTCTTTAAAATTGTAACAGCTTCACTTCCATTGAACAATAAATATGGAAATATAAAATACTATTAGCACACAGCCACACACATTAAAACTAATTAGCACACACATAAAATACTATTATACTAATTAGCACACACATTAATACTAATATAAAATACTATTATACTAATTAGCACACACATTAATACTAATATAAAATACTATTGAACAACAAATATGTTACTACCACCTTAAAACTGTGTAAGTTTTTCCTCTGTGAGTTTCATATTCAAGATGCATCCAAGGAAATATTTTGCAGAGAATTCTGTCAGCAAGTTTCCAATAAGCCACCCTCCATTTCTTCCAAAACATGATCGGGCCGATAATCATTCCAAGTCCAAAAACAAATCCCAATTCTATACTTAAAAAGTTCCATTCTATTGAACAAACTATGCTTTCACATGTTGGTTGTGGATGCAGGTCCTTCCTCTCACCATCTTGCTTTTCAATCAATGGAGGGCCATATAGTCCATCATTTCCTTCAAAGGAAGAAGCTGGAAATGATTGAAGTTGAGTACCTGTTGGGATCTTTCCCACCAAATGATTCAAGGAAATGTTCAAATCAGAAAGGAAGGACAAACTTGCTAGCTGCACAGGAATTTCACCAACCAAAGAGTTATTTGAGAAGTCCAATGACTCTAACTGTTTCATATTCCCTATCGAAGATGGGATCTCACCTGTAAGACCATTGTTTGAAAAATTCAAAACATATAGTGCTTTGAAGCCCATCAACGATAGAGGTATTGGCCCTTCAAAAGAATTGAATGAGAAATCAATGGCTTTGAAAATTGTTAAAATTTTAACCAAATCTTGTCGTTGGCCTTTACATGTAACTGTAATACTATCATGATAATATGGGTAGTCTTGTGACATGTTGTAGTTGATGTCACGTGCAACATCTTCATCAGATAGCATTCTTTCCCAGGTTGTAAAATACTGTGTAGGTAGTTTTCCATTGAAATTGTTGAAAGCAATGTCCACAATTTGAATCGATTTCCAAGGTTTATTTTGTGAGCATTCTATAGAACCATGAAATTTGTTATTCCTCAAAACCAAGACACTAAGTGTTGGTATTTCATTTAAGAAACATGGAAAATGATCAAAAATTTGATTTGATCCAATGTCCAATACCTCTAATGATGAGCAGTGGGACAGAGACCAAGGGATTGGCCCTTGTAATTGATTTCCATGGATGTTCAATCTACTCACATGACAAAACTTTGGAAACGTATCTGGTATGGGGCCAGTGAGACTATTATTTCTCAAATCTAACACTTCAAGGTAACTTGTCATTGTCAATAAACATGGAGGAATTGTTCCAGAAAAGTTGTTGAAGGAAATATCTAGGATTTGAAGTTGTGAAGCATTGCATAAGTAATCAGGGATGCTTCCATGTAAATTATTCTTAGAAAAAGATAGGAATTCCAAGATTGGTAGGTCACCACCATTATATTGTGGGACAGTTGAAAAATTATTGTTTGAGTAGTCTAAAAAATAGGCATATTCAGGAAAAACATGTATTGACCCCTGCAGTTTGTTGTGATGCAGGTCAAGAACTAGCAAATTGGAAGTAAGACTTTGAAAAGCTTCCAAATTGGTGAGAAAATTGTGAGAAATATTAAGTTTTTCAAGATTTTGTAATTTCCATATCCAGTTTGGTATTTTTCCTTGGATTTGGTTATTTGAAAGGTCTAAATAGAACAATTTTGATTGATTTATCAAAAAACTAGGGAATGATTTCAAGTTGCAGGATGCCAAACCTAGATATGTAAAGTTGGGAATTAAAGACACATTTGCAACATTCATATCGATTGATATGTGGTTGTAAGAAAGGTCTAGTGTAGTTAAATTTCTAAGCTTCGAAACCTCATTTAACTGCAGTGACCCACTCAACCTATTAAAGGAAAGATCTATCAACTTTAGCGATGGGAGTGTTTTAAGGGATGAAAGAATTTCACCACTTAAATTATTATGAGAAAAGTCTAGGTAAGTAAGGTGTGTGAGGTTTGACATTGAGTTGAGAAATAAACCATGAATTTGACCACTTAAATTATTATGAGAAAGGTCTAGGGAGGTAAGGTGTGTGAGGTTTGACAATGAGTTGAGAAATAAACCAAGGAGACTAGTTGCATTATCAAATGAACCACAGATTTCTTCTCCTCTTAGATCAAGGCCAATAACATGTCCCACATTGTCACATCTCACACCACTCCAATCACAGCAAGTAATGTTTTCATTCCACAATTTTAGTTTGGTGGAATATTGAGGATCAAATGTGAGATTGTTTTTTAATTGGAGCAACAATGATTGTTGATCTTGGAGACATATGGCATAAGCAAGAGTGTGATATATGAAGTAATAGCATAGAAGGAATGAAAGCAATGTAGTTTTCATTGTTATCTCTGTTTGCACTTAGTTATGTGAGAAATGATTGTCTTTTATAGATGTTGTTTGAGGCTGCAAAAGTATAAAGCAGTATGAAACACGTTTTTTGATTTTATGATAAAAAGGGCCCTACAAATTGAATAGTCTAAAATATTATAACTTTTCATAAAGATAGGCTACATGTTGTTGATTTCAAATGTAATGATTAAAACAAAACATTTTCTCGTTAATGATGGTAGGAAGATACACAGAACTCTCAAGGAAGACTTGTAAGTCTAAGTAATAACTCTAATGGAACATTGCATGAGTATTCCTAACACATAGGGTCACTTTGCTTTAATGCTTTATTCTCAAATATTTTTTTTCTTCCTTTTAATGTTTGTAATTCAACTTGATAATAATTTCATATGGGGCGGAAGATAAGGTTTTATAACATGATAAAAAAATTTTGAGCATATTTTTCTAATTAAGTTAAAGATTTAAAATTTTAAGCCAGCTATGGAAGGACGATGCAGAGGCGTGTATATTAAACTATCAATTATGAAAAGAAAAAAAAACTCATTCATGGACCAAAACATAAATTGTGAGTTGTAATGCAACCAAAATCTAATTCACTCCTGCTTTTCTACAATCTGTCACGTGGCTGTCTCACAGCTCAGTTCATTTGTTTTTTTAAATTCTTAAACATCTAATTCCTTTTATAAAATCCCAAATAATTATTTCCTTCTTCATTTAATTCTTTTTGTCGTGACAGTCATACACCCCGCACATACATGTCTAGAATAATATGTTAGGATTATTTTATTTTGGATCTTGATATCATGATTTTCACGGTGTTTTAAATTCTATGAAGAACGATAAAAACGTACCCGGATCCATTACGGCGATTCTTGTCTGGTTCTCAATTCTTTATTTCAATTGTTCTCTCCTCTCTTCCTTCTTCCTTATGTGTATCTTTGATGATGAAGATACTTTTATGTATTTTGAGAAATGAGAAGGAATGAGAAAAGTTAGTATTTCTTGCATAAAGGTGTCCTTTTATAGACACTTTATTCTAACAGTCACATCTTATCCCAATAGTTATGTCCCAACAGTCATGAAGAGAGAGAAGAGGGATTTGTATTTTGAATTTCAAAATAAAACCCCTTGGCTTAATTACCAATTAAACCTAAACAATCATCACATTCAGGTATCTTTATTTAAAGCCAAAATTTATTTACATGAGTCACACCTAATTAATTAATAAATTAATATTAATCCAACAATCTCCCACTTGACTCATGTGACAACTTGACGTTTCAATCTTATACCATAATTGTGCACCATTCATTGAAAGCACCAAATCATTATCTTTAATGAATTGAAATAATCGGATCATGGCGGTCACAAATTATTAATCAACTTGATTCCTTCCATGTATCACAAATCATTTCAATTCAAATAACTTTAGGGAATACAATAATGTGTCTTTCATGTCTTTTCAAAAACACCCTAGTCATCACATATTAACAATAGCATTTATAACATAATATGGATAACAAACTCAGCAGAAACATAACTTTAATTGAATTCACAAGTGTCATACAATACGAACATTAAACTATACATGTATATATACCAAATGTTAACAAGGACTTTTACATAATGCCCATCCTTTCTACATGGCCAACAAATGTCTTGGGCGGTAAACCTTTAGTTAACGGATCCGCTATCATTAAATCTGTACCAATATGTTCAAATGACACCTTTTGTTTCTGCACTTCTTCTTTCACTGATAAGTACTTCAATTCCATGTGTTTAGCACCTTTAGAATATTTATCATTCTTAGAGAAGAAGACAGCTGCAGAATTATCACAATAAATCCTTAGCGGCCTATCTATAGTGTCGACAATACCAAGCCCTAAGGTGAAGTTCCACAACCACAATGATTGAATTGTGGCCTCAAAGCATGCCACAAATTCTGCCTCCATAGTAGAAGTAGCAATGGTGGACTGTTTTCCACTCTTCCATGATATTGCTCCTCCAGCCAGAAGAAAAACATATCCAAATGTGGATTTTCTTGAGTCCACACATCCTGCAAAGTCTGAATCTGAGTAGCCAATCACTTCAAGGTGATCTGATCTTCTATATGTGAGCATGTAATCTTTGGTTCCTTGTAAGTACCTAAGAACTTTCTTTGCAGCTTTCCAGTGATCCATTCCAGGATTACTTTGGTATCGTCCTAACATACCAACAGCAAAACTAATATCTGGTCGGGTACATGTTTGGGCATACATCAAGCTCCCAACCACTGATGCATAGGGAATATATTCCATTTCCTTTCGTTCTAATTCATTTTTGGGACATTGCATTTGACTAAATTTATCCCCTTTCTGAATAGGAACTATACTTGTGGAGCATTTATCCATTCTGAATCTCTCTAATATTTTATTTATAAAGCCTTTCTGAGACAATCCCAATAATCCTTGTGATCTATCACGGTGTCGCACCCCAATTTTTGACCCGCATATTTCATTCACTTGATATTATCACATTCGTATTTCATCTGCATTATCACATCGTTGCATATTTTAAAAAAAAAATTAGACTTTTATTAAAGTCAACAAAAATAGCTTTTACATCCACATAGTTGCTTATTTATCCAAGTTTCATTTTATTCTTAGATAATAAATAATTGTTTGTTTTTATTATTATTATATTTTAAATAAAAAAATTGTGTTTTAATTTCTAGTTTAAATTTATTTTAATTTTTATCTTGTTCATTTATTAGGAATAGTGGTATTTTTATGTTTTAGGATTTATTTTAGTTATTGTTATACAAATAAAAAAAGAGTCAGTGTAAGGCCCATTCATCAAAGCCCATTTCTTTTTTTCTTTGTTATCAATTTTAGTACAAGTCAAACAAAAAATATAGTACAAAAAATTTGTCTTCACTTGCCATGTTTCACCATCATCTTTCCTGCTATCTCAAAACAAATGCATCAGTCCAAACACTCTGGTCCAAACCTGCATAAAACAACAAAAATTGCAATTTGCTGCTCCACCAAAGACCTGCCAGACCAGTCCAAGAATTGCTCAAAAATAGTCATACAATTACCTGCATCAAAAAAGCTAAAATCAGCATACTGAAAGTGTTCAAAATTCACCACAATTTCCCCCCAAAACTCATTGCAATTCACCTATAAGACCACCCAACAATCTCATAACAAAGGGGGGAAAAAGAGAACAGATTCGGTAAACAAAAAAACCTCTCAACAACCAAACTCTGACCTTCCCTAAACCTCACACACAAAAAACGATACACTCAATAGCAACCTCAACATCATAATCAGAACCTTGCACCTTGACTCAACCATATCCAAACACATAAAAACAGAAGCTCGCCTTCACCATCCAAATTTCCACAACATACCTTCAACTCCATAAACCAACAATTACTTGGTTTAAATCTCTGCTGAAACCAAACTCAGAACAAAACCACTCAATACAATCACCATAAACCTAACTCGCACAACTCAACTCACAAAGCCTTCACGCATCACAAATTGAAGCCGCGGAAAATAGAAACACAGCTCTGAGGTAGAAAGAAGAAGAAGGAGCCTAAGCAGAGCAAAGAAGGTAAGGATTTAGAATCATACCTAGAGATTTCCTCATTCACGATGTAGCTTTTTATTTGTTTCATTGTTGTTTTATGTTTCTTTGTTTATTGCTGTAATCTATCCATGTAATCACCGAAATTATGAAATCTGGGGTATTAGGGATTGAAAGGGATTAGGGATTTGTTCTCTGATGATTTTATTTTATTGAATGTTGCACCGAGAGAAACCGGGTAGAACCGTTAGTAGACCGCGAGTGATGAACAGAGAATCATGAGAGGAGTTTGTTTTGATTGAATCGCAGTTGGAAAGAGAGATAGATTTTGTTGTCGAACCGAGAGTTGAACCGTGAGAGAGAAGCACGGTGTTTCGTTTTGGTGTTCATGTGAGAATCAGAGATGAGGCCGAGAGAGATAAGAGAGTTTCATTGTGGAAGAAGAGATAGAGAGACACGAGATGCTGAGAGAGTTTTCTTTAGGGTTCCTCAAACCCGTGTGTGTAGGTTAATTGGGTCCGGACTCCTTTGAACCGGTCCGCCCCAAGAGGTTTTGTTTTATATTTTTTTCAGATTTATTTGGGCCTTCGCACGTCCATCAGGATTTCACACCCCCTGACCCAATTAACTTCTTAGCAATTATCCTTTTAGTTTTATATTTTCATGAGGTTATGCATTTTTATTTTTTATATAGGAGTTTAATTTTCTTTTCTACATTCTTATTAAAAATACAAAAAAAATGTTTTAAGTTTAAATTTTTATTTTTTCTTTTTAACATCTAAAAAATCCAAAAAAAAACACGTTCTTTTTATTAGATTTTTATTCTCTATTTTGGTTTATTTCATACCAAAAATCAATCTTCATTCAATAAAACTTCTCGATCCAATGTCGAGCTCATTTCATATTCTCACAAAAAAAAAACTTCAAAAGCAATTCGAATTCATTATTTCATTTTTCGCCCAAGCGCGAAGTCTTTTCATTACCCAAGCGCAAATTTCACCCAAGTGTGAATCTCATTTCAAAACCTGTCTTTTCCGCCCAAGTGCGATTAGACCAATTTCATAAACCCTAAAACGCTTGATCCAACGTCAAGTTGTTAATCTTCTTTTTTTTAACCATATCAAAGTGATCAAGTGACAAGAAGTGAACACCTCTTGAATACCTTGATCTTTTGAATTAAAATATCTTAATCAAATCAAAGCGATCAAGTGACAAGAAGTGAACACCTCTTGAATACCTTGATCTTTTGAATTAAAATATCTTAATCAAATCAAAGCGATCAAGTGACAAGAAGTGAACACCTCTTGAATACCTTTGATCCTTTGAATCAAACCTAAAAATATCATTCTTAATTAAATCGAAGCGATCAAGTGACAAGAAGTGCACACCTCTTGAATACCTTTGATCCTTTGAATCAAACCTAAAAATATCTTTCTTAATTAAATCGAAGTGATCAAGTGACAAGAAGTGCACACCTCTTGAATACCTTTGATCCTTTGAATCAAACCTAAAAATATCATTCTTAATTAAATCGAAGTGATCAAGTGACAAGAAGTGCACACCTCTTGAATACCTTTGATCCTTTGAATCAAACCTAAAAATATCATTCTTAATTAAATCGAAGCGATCAAGTGACAAGAAGTGCACACCTCTTGAATACCTTTGATCCTTTGAAACAAACTTTAAGCATTCTTTATCAAATTGAAGTGATCGAGTGACAAGAAGTGCACACCTCTTGAATACCTTTGATCCTTTGAACCAAACACTAAACATCCTTCATAAAATTAACCAACAAACTCGTAGTTTTTTATTCGAACTACGATTGCTCTGACTTTCCCATTGCACGAGGGAATACGTAGGCACAAGACACAAACGTCTTGGCGAGCACAATAATAAAAAAATCAAAATCTTTTTCTTTTCTCTTTTATCGATTAATAAACTAAAGAACGCAAACATTACGCAAACACTCATTCATAAAACTAATTAAATGGGTCCCATCGAGTACGATGGAGGTGAGGGGTGCTAATACCTTCCCCTTGCCTAACCGACTCCCGAACCCTAATTTGGTTACAATGACCGTCTTATTCATTTGTTTTTATTCATGGGTTTTCTTCGACATTTCCCCTTTCCTTTTTTGGAATAAATAAAGATCGGTGGCGACTCTGTTCCTCTTCGAGCGTGTAGACACCTCGAGTATTTTTTAGCGCTACACACGGAATATTTCTATTCCTATCACATAGGATGCCTCACCCATATCCTTCATTTCAAATTTATTGGAGAGAAACTTCTTTACATCATGTAGTAAAGCAAAATCATTGGCAGCAAGTAAGATATCATCAACATATAAAACTAAAATTATGAATTTGCTCCCACTAACCTTCATATAGATACACCGATCTACGGTGTTCTCTACAAAACCATATGACAAAATAGTATTGTTGAATTTAAGATACCATTGTCTGGAAGCTTGCTTTAGTCCATATATTGACTTCTTTAATTTACACACTAAATTTTCTTTTCCTGTAGTAACAAAACCTTCGGGTTGAGCCATATATACTTCTTCCTCTAGGTCACCATTTAGAAAGGCGGTCTTCACATCCAATTGGTGAAGCTCTAAGTCATAATGAGCCACCAAAGCCAAAACAATTCTCAAAGAGTCCTTCTTTGAAACAGGAGAAAAGGTTTCGTTGTAATCAACACCATCCTTTTGAGTGAAACCTTTGGCGACAAGTCTAGCTTTATATATTTCAATATTGCCTTTCGAGTCCCGTTTGGTCTTAAAGACCCATTTACAACCAACTCGTTTTGAACCTTTAGGCAACTCAACTAGATCCCATACATTATTGTCACGCATTGATTTTAACTCTTCTTTCATAGCATTGAGCCAATTTTCAGAATTGTCACTTTCCATGGCTTGTTTAAATGAGACTGGATCCTCACCAATGCTCAAGTCACATTCATGTTCAAGTGAATAAATAACATAATCATTTGAAATAGCTGGTCTTCTTTGCCTTTCAGACCTTCTTACAGCTATTTCTTGTGTTTCTTCGATAACTTCTTCTTGCTCATTAGTGACTTGTACATTGTCAACCGGTTCATCAACTATATGTTCATTTTGTGGGTTTTGAATATTAATTTGTTGTCTATGTGTGTTGTACGACGGTACTACAACAACAGGGAGAACAACCTGAGAAGATTCTTTAGGTGAAGAGGGTTCTCCACGAGTCTCCATAATATATACTTTACGTGATTTCTCACTCCCACTGAACTGGCCATTTTCAATAAACCGAGCATTACCAGACTCAATTATTCTCGTACTATGATCAGGACAATAAAATCTATACCCTTTTGATTTTTCAGGATACCCAATGAAAAAACCACTAATGGTTCTTGCATCAAGCTTCTTTTCATGTGGATTATACACCCTTCCTTCAGCTTGACATCCCCAAATATGAAGATGCCTTAAACTAGGTTTCCTTCCTGTCCATAGTTCATAAGGAGTCTTAGGAACTGCCTTGCTAGGAATCCTATTAATCAAATACGCAGCGGTCCTTAATGCGTAGGTCCACAATGATAATGGTACATTACTATAATTTAACATTGACCTAACCATATTCATGAGAGTACGATTCCGCCTCTCAGCCACACCATTTTGTTGTGGTGTGCCAGGCATAGTATATTGTGCACATATGCCCCGACTTTCGAGGAACTTTGCAAATGGGCCTGGACATTGTCCTTTCTCATTATATTTTCCATAATACTCACCACCTCTATCAGACCTCACTATCTTTACTTTTCTATCTAATTGCCTTTCCACCTCATCAATGAATACTTTTAGCATGTCCACTGATTGAGATTTTTCATGCAATAAATACAAGTAACAATAACGTGAGAAGTCATCAATAAAAGTGAGAAAATACTTTTCGCCTCCCCAAGAAGGGATATCGAAGGGACCACAAATATCAGTGCGTATCAATTCAAGGAGTTCACTGCTTCTTGTAGACGAATTCTTAGATATTTGTTTGGAATGTTTTCCTTTAATGCAATCCAAACATATATTCCAGTCACCAAAATCTAAAAGAGGTAATACTTCATCTTTCATTAACCTCGTTACTCTTTCTTTAGATATGTGACCTAATCTTTGATGCCACAAATAAGCAGAACTCTCATTATTTTTACTTCGCTTACTACCAACAACATGTTCAATATTAAACAGAGATTCTTTAAAATTATCATCAAGATTAAAACGATATAAACCATCAATTAAAATACCAGAACCATAATTGTATGAATCTTTAAATAAAGTAAATACACCGTTTCCAATCTTAAAATTAAAATTCAATCCATCTAACTTTGCAACAGAAACTAAATTCCTAGCACATCCAGGTACATAAAGACAACTTTTCAGATCTATATGATATCCAGTATCCAAGACCAATCTATACGTCCCTATTCCTTCTATTCGTGCCTTCATTCTGTTTCCCATATAAAGAAATTTTTCACTTCCTTTTATGGTTTGGATCGAAAGGAATCCCTGCATAATATGTGACACATGAGTAGTCGCACCCGAATCAAGCCACCAAGTATTATTTGGTACTTCAATAAGATTTGATTCGAAATTTATGGAAACATAAAACATACCTTTCTTTTCGAACCACATCTTTCTCTTAGGACAATCCTTCTTGAAGTGTCCGTTCTCCTTACAGAAATAGCACTTCTTTTCCTTTTGGACTCCACCATCATTAACCTTTAAAGGAGATTTTCCCTTTTTCTTGTCCTTCTTGCCGGGCTTAACCTTACTGCAACTGGCTCCATCGTGAGTCGTGAGATGAACAGAATGATCCTTCATCTTCTTTAGCCTCCCTTCTTCTTGAACCAACATAGCTTTAATTTCTTGAAAGTTCCATTTTTCTTTGATGGTGTTGTAGTTCACCTGGAACTGTCCAAACTCAAGAGGAAGCGAGTTAATGATAAACTGTACAAGAAAAGATTCATTCACGTCCATACCTAAGGACTTCAACTTTGCCGCCAAATTTCCCATTTGCGTCACATGATCATGAATGGGTTGAGACCATTCAAACTTTTTAGTCGTCAACTCACTCATCAAATTCCCCACAACAGATTTGTCAGTAATTTCAGAATTTGAATACTCTTTCACATTTTTCATAAATTCCCTTGCATTTTTAGTGTTGGGTATAGATGGCTTAACATTGTCTGCCATCGTCATTCTCATCAAGTTCAAAGACAACCTGTTGGACCTTTCCCAAGCCTCAAAAAGAGACCTTTCATCTTCGGTACTATCCTCCGTAATGGCCGCGGGCTTTTCATTCATTATCAATGCCATATCCAAGTCCATAACACCCAGTTGAAACTGAATCTTTTCAGACCAATCAGCATAGTTCAGCCCATTGAACTTTGTCATTGCATTGCCCAAAGCAAACATATTAGTAGCAACTGCAAACATTTAAAACACGTTCATACGTTAATGCTTTGAATAAACTTCAAGGATTCAAACCAATTATCTTTAAACATGTATCTAAATTCACCTTTGGGTGATTCATAAATACATTTTAATAAAATAAACCGATGCTAAATGAAGAATTAGTCATACTCAAAATAACATGCATGTCTATCTTTGGATATACAAGCAATGAGTAAATAAATACTTTAATTTCATTAATTATAAGTCACGATCCATCTTTGGATGATCTATATATGTCTTATAATAATTATAATTTAACATAAATATGTTCTCCATATAGCATCAAATCAAAAATCATTTTCATAATTTAGAATCGTAAACTTTAACGAATTTGATCACTTTGGTGATTAACAAATTCTCAATATAATGATTCTAAAGCAATTAATTATATATAATATATAAAATAAAATAAAAACAATGTATGCACAGGAAGCAACTATAACTTGCAAATTTAAATATACGAAAACGTTAAAACGTTAGCACACTGCTTTCCGCATAAACAATAGTTATTTATGATTTATTTGCAAAAGATTAAAATAGTTTGCTAGACATGAGAAACACATACTGCATGTATATTGTGAATCTCTTACTGTGCATATGTATATTAAGTATTAACATTAATTCCAATTCCAATGCTCCGTGTTTCAATGCTTACCGTATAAATGAAAATGACTATGGAAACACGTACTGTGCATATAAATGAAAATGCAATTATGGAAAATGATTGTTTGTTAAATTAATTATTATCGGAAAATCACAATATCTATAATCAATGCTCTGATACCAACTGTTAGGATTATTTTATTTTGGATCTTGATATCATGATTTTCACGGTGTTTTAAATTCTATGAAGAACGATAAAAACGTACCCGGATCCATTACGGCGATTCTTGTCTGGTTCTCAATTCTTTATTTCAATTGTTCTCTACTCTCTTCCTTCTTCCTTATGTGTATCTTTGATGATGAAGATACTTTTATGTATTTTGAGAAATGAGAAGGAATGAGAAAAGTTAGTATTTCTTGCATAAAGGTGTCCTTTTATAGACACTTTATTCTAACAGTCACATCTTATCCCAATAGTTATGTCCCAACAGTCATGAAGAGAGAGAAGAGGGATTTGTATTTTGAATTTCAAAATAAAACCCCTTGGCTTAATTACCAATTAAACCTAAACAATCATCACATTCAGGTATCTTTATTTAAAGCCAAAATTTATTTACATGAGTCACACCTAATTAATTAATAAATTAATATTAATCCAACATAATATGCGTGCAATACTAGTAATGGTACATAACATCATCATATATATATATATATATATATATATATATATATATATATAAGCAGCAGAATAGAAAGTACATCATCAGTACATAGTACAAAAACCGAATGTATCATGGCCAAAATAATACATAACGTGTACTAGTACATAATCCAAAATACAAGTACTATGAAAGCACGAAAATAGAACAAAAGATAATAACATCCAGCCAAGAGTCACCAACCGACTACTCCATCTTGCCTTTACGAGGTCTTGCCTCGAACCACCTGAAAAAGATAATTGGATTAGGGTGAGATTACTAAATCTAGAGTCCATCTATCCTATGGGTCCACTCGGTTCTACAGGGTACATGCATCATAAGACCGAATCCACCATTGATCCGGGGTTTATCCTCGCATCTGGTACAAGTAGGGAGCAAACACATGAATCGTCCATCATAGGAGTCACCATATCACAGGTACACAAATAGTACAACAAACACGTATGTAGATCCATACCCATGTACGGGGAATTTAGAAGTAGTAACAACCGGTCTACCTAGGCTGCACCACACACCCTCGGTGAGTAACCAGGTGTCTGCTGTCAAAAGACTCGCACAAGTCCATCGCAGTTGAGTCGGACGAGCCCTAACATCCTAGATACACTATCTGGATGTACAGTATCTTTACTTGCTCTTAATTGAAAATTTATATAAGTTTCCTTGAAAAAAGAGGTATAGTTCAGCCTCGCCTTTTCTAGTCAATGGTGGAATTTAAAAAGCAATGTAAACAAAGTTACAAAAGTATAACAATCGACACTTGACTACTAACAAAAATAAATTAGAATCTTTAAGTAAATTTTATTTGAACTAATAATAAACAAACACTATATTATTAATCACCTTTATCACGTCTCAAATTACACGGTGAAAATACTCATGACTGAATGGAAATACTAATTGACCCATAACGTTTCTCTTAACAAAGTCTACAAAGTTGCATTGAACAAAATTAATTATTACAAAGTGTAGCACAAATAGAACGTTATAAAAGTCATCAACAACTACATAAAAAATTTTGAGTTAGCTTAAACAATAGTAGTAAGTTGTCACCACTAAGAAACAATCTCTCTTGACTTTTCACACTCTTTTATTCAATAATCACGAGTCATTATCTGTTACCAAAAACTTTAATATTCTCCACTAATTACTAATTTAATTAGATATCTGATGATACAAAGAAAAGTTACTAATTTAATTCCACTACCTTTCTTTTACTACTTTTCTATAGCTTTAAAATAATATTTTTAGAGGGATATATCCATGATTCCATGTGCTATGATTTGGGGTCTGTTTGGTAAAAATAGCGGTTGACTGATAAGCTAGTTGATAGCTTATAGCTTATGACTGATGGCTGATGACTGATGACTTATAGCTTATAGCGGATGGTTGAGACTGATAGCTTATAAGCTAATTGAAGTGTTTGGTAAAATTAGCGGTTCAATTAACTTATAAATGTAAAATAACAAAAAGATATTTAATATATATTTATTTTATTTTAAATTAAAATAAATTATAAGGGTTAAAAATGGATTTTAATTAAAATAATAAGGATAAAAAAGGAAGAAAAAATGATAAGCTATAAGACATAAGCTAAAACGCTATTTGAAATAGCGTCTGGAAAATAAGCTATAAGCTAGTAAAATAAGCTATAAGCTCGTGATGAAAAGACCGTTACCAAACGGGTCTAAATTATCATATGAGCTTATAAGACATAAGACATAAGCTATAAGCTCGAAATCATGGCTTACCAAACAGAGCCTTGGATTCAATAACATATATAACATACTAATGAAACACAGCAATGTCACTAATTTATTATTGGCTTAAATACATTTTTGGTCACTGTAAATTAGCGAGTTTTTTATTTTTGTTCCTGTAATTTTTTGTTTTGTTTTAATCCCTATATCTTACTTTTTACTCGAGGTTTAGTCCCTAAAGTCAAGATCCGCAGAAAAATCTGCAAGTTTCCTGCAGATTTTTCTGTGAAATTTCCTGCGAATTTTAATTTTAAGAACTAAAACGAACGCGAAGGTGAAATATAGGGACTCTATTAGAAATATCGGAAAGATCAAAAGGATCCAGGCTGAATCGTGAATGGAGTCACTTTCCTTAAAAGTATTTCAAGCACTCTCTTAATTGTCTTAGAGTTTGGAAAGCAAGAATACCCAGGATAATGTCAGCCTTACTCGAGTGTGCACAAGACCGGTGAAGAACTCGAATGCAAGGAAGAGTGTCTGGAATAATGAAGAGGATTTATGATTTTGTGTTGTTCATTTTGGATTCATAAATGTGTATTTATAGGCCATGCATGTGTTGTTTCATAAGTTTGCAACTCTTGATGAAACAACACCGTTTCACCATATATTGCAATGGTTCATCTATAATGACACAAGACACCCCTTCATGAAATGTTGTAAATTTGAATTCAAAAAAATAAATTTATGCAACAACCAAAAATCTATTCCTATTTTTTTCGTCACATTAGAACACACTATGGTAATTATTATTTTATAATTTTCAACAATCCCCCACTTGTTCTAATAATGACAAAAACTCATTCCAGAAATAAAGATATAAAGAGTGTTGATACAATTAGGTATCTTTCTATTTAAAACTTAACCTTAGTAAGAATAACGCAAAGTTTAATCGGTATATTAGGTAGCTATGCTTTTAAACCATTAATCCATGTGATTAGACCGGCGTTACCTTACACACACTCTTTTAAAGGTTCTTCATCTGCATATCTCGCTTAACACTTATTTATGGCCATATGCTATCCTGTTTCATGAATTTTTCATGAGAGAAACTCCAACTCTCACATTGAGACGGCACCATCTCGAAATTCACATAGGTGAAGTTCATATTGTGTCCTTTTCCACGAGACACATATCCTCAGTATTGAACTTCATTAAGAGTTTTTAAAATAAGACTCAACCCTTGTTTTAAGGTCAACATTATCACGAAATGTTCGACAATTACCCAAATCAACGACTTGTTATTACCCATTGAAAATCTTGAGGTTAATGTTCTGTTAACGTAAGATTGGGTTGCCGCCGCTGTCGGAACTCTTACTCAAGGAGTTTCAACCCCATACCTCTCGAGGTTGTTTTTACTAAGTCTCTGGCCAGTGGCTTAGTAAACGGATCTTCCAAATTATAGCTTGTTCGTATATAGGTGAGTGAAATGATTCCATCCTTAATCAATTTTTCCACAAACGAATGTCCAATATGCCTAGACTTTCTATTGTACACTTCGCTGAACGCTCTTGCTAAAGTGGCTTGGCTATCGCAGTGTATCATCACCTTTGAGACAGTGTCCTTAGCCAATGGAACTTCCAACAGAAGATCCCTCAACCATTCTGCTTCTTGACCTGCGGAAGCGAGAGCCACGAACTTTGATTCCATGGTCGAAAGCGTAATTCATGTTTGTTTCTTGCTCTTCCAAGAAATTTCTCCTCCAGTTAGTGTAAATATCCACCCAGTTGTAGATTTATGATCTCCAACATTAGATATCCAACTCGCATTGGTATATCCTTCTAGTATGGCAGGGAACCTACCATAGTGAAGGCCAAGATCTTTGGTTTTCAGTAGATAGCCAAAAATCCTAGTGATTGCCTTCCAATGTTCAGTACTTGGATTACTAGTAAATCTACTCATTTTACTATCTGCAAATGATATATCGGGTCTGGTCCATTGCATTAAGTACATGAGACACCCTATTGCACTTGCATATTCCAATTGAGACACTGCTCTTCCATTGTTCTTTTGAAGTTTGACGACATGATCAAAAGGAGTGGTTACCTCCTTAAATTGTAGGTGTTTGAACTTATCAAGCATTTTCTCAATATAGTGTGTTTAACTAAGTTCATAACCCCCACTATTTCTCTTAACTTTGATCCCTAGAATTGTATCATCAAGTCCAAGATCTTTCATCTTGAAAGTGGAAGTTAGAAACCTCTTTGTTTCTAAAATTCCATTCAAATCATTACTAATTATCAGCATGTCATCGACATAGAGACAAAGGAATGTTACAGTGTTTTTGCACACCTTTGTGTATAATCACTTATCATAAGAATTAGGAATAAATCCATTAGAGAGTATCACAGAATCAAACTTTTGATTCCATTGTTTTGGTGCTTGTTTTAAGCCATATAAGAATTTGATAAGCTTACTGTTAGTTACCAATTTGTGTAAATATCTTAGGTAATTTTTGGTAACTTTCAAGTCTTTTTGTGGTTAATAGTAGTATTTTATTATCATTTGGTATATATTTATTCTTATATTTATATTATTGTTGAATAGTTCTTATCTTTGCAATCTATGTTGGATTTTGTAGTTTTTATAGATAATTGGAAGCTTGGACCATGGAAAAAGGACTTTGAAGATGTTCCAAGACCAAAGCCAAAGATTGCTGAAAAGAGGTAGCGCGCTAAGCGAGGTTGAGCCCGCTAAGCGCGGTTTTGAAGAAAAGAAGGAAGTTCTGGCAGAGAGTTCCGCGCTAAGCGAGGTCTAGAGCCCGCTTAGCGCGGTTGGGCGGTTTAAGCAATTTTTGATGGCGCGCTTAGCGGGCTACACCGCGCTAAGCGCGGTCTGCGAAACTTTGTTTATTTGACGAGGGGCCAGATCACTTTGAAGGAGATAGAGAGATATTTTGAGAGAGAACCAAGAGCACAAAACACTGTAGCAAACTAAGAGTTGAAGATTCGAAGCCTTGATCGTCGATTAATCGCCTTTGATGCTTGTTGATCTTCATCCTTTACTTCTTGAGCAAGCTACCATTCTCATGGATAGCTAAATCTCTTTTGTATCAAGATAAGATGTAATCTTCCTAGCTTTTTGTATGTATTTCTTGTGAATATATTGTGTATGAACATGTGATGATCAATATAAATGGTTTAGTTTGTTTATTAAAGCTTTTCTATGGTATAAATGTTTGAGACATCAATGTTTGTATCTAGACCTAACTCTATCATTTATCAAACTATAAGTTGCAGACATGGATTTAGCGTTTGATGTTTACTTAGTATCGGTTTTAAAACGTTATTTGTATTGTTTAAACGGTGGAGAAATCGTCGGTTAAACAATACGGTAAATCTAACTATATCGTTGCGGACACGGACGATATAGGCGTCGATACGTAATTATATTGATCGGTACTGAGTTCAAATACGTATATTTATAAGGAAACATAAAAATTTAGGTCGATGAAATCGAATCTTGATACATTTTCTTTAACTTAGAACTTTCATTACTTTACTCTTTGCTACTAAAAGTGTGAATGATCTTTTGCAAACCCAAACTTAAAGTAACATTAACTCAAGACAAAATAGGCTATAGAACGGCGGTAATATCGCAATAATCCCTGTGGATACGATATAAACGAAAAGTACACCACAATACTCTTTCAACAAAATGGCGCCGTTGTCGGGGATTGTTGTTTAGATATTGCAAGCATTGCAATAGTTTGTTTTGTATTGAGTCTTATAATTAATTTCTTGTTCCTAAAATTATATTCCTTGTGTTTGTTAATTTGCTTGGTTAGTTTTTCAGATTACAGTTTATGCGAGGACGTATACCTGCAGATCAACTCCTTTTTGATCCTGAGATTGAAAGGACTGCGCGTAGAGAGAATAGCAAAACTCGTAGGAGGAGACAACTAGCTAGGGAAAGAAGACAACAACAAGAAGCATCTTCTTCTTCAACTCCGGTTGAAAACTTGGTTGAGGAAGAAATGGCTGCGGATCCTCCACCTCGAGGGCCTTGTGTTAATAGCCCTCGACTCAATGCACAATTTGCTCGTGATCAGGCCAATGGAAGAAACTCCGAAATGAAGACGGGGTTACTTCAATTATTATACCAAAATCCGTTCACAGGGGCAGATCACAAGGATCCATTTACTCATCTGACAAAGTTCTATGAGATCGCCGGAACCATTGGTGCTCCGGAAGCTGAAGAAGAACAGGTGTTCAGGAGACTTTTTCCTCATTCCTTAATTGGAAAAGCTAAGGAATGGTACCTTGATCAACCAAATAATGTCATGACAAATTGGAACGAGTTAGAAGAGAAGTTCTTGGATCGGTTCTTTCCTCACAATAGGTTCATGGAAGCGAAAACTTCTATTGCGGTGTTCTCTCAAGGTTCAAATGAATCTCTCAATGAAGCATGGGAGAGGTTCAAGTCCATGGTTAGAAAATGCAAAGGTCATGGGTTTGATGAATTGTCTCAAATCCATATATTTAGGAATGGACTCCAACCTCAACCAAAAACTCTTTTAGATGCTACCGCGGGTGGTTCGTTGATGTCAAAAACATCTGTTGAAGCAATTGCTATCATTGATAGGATGGCTTTGAATGATCATCAAGGGCAACACAACCGTAGTGCATCGCAAAGAAAACCAGGAGTTCTTGAATTGAATACTAGTGATGCAATACTTGCTCAAAACAAGTTATTGACACAACAAGTAGAATTGCTCACTCAACAAATGTCAAAACTTCCTCAACAAATCAAAGAGATACATGGGATCCCTTCTGAAAATCAACAGGTGATGTGTTGTGAATTGTGTAGGGGTGACCATCAAACTGGTTTTTGTCCTCCACCGGGTGAAGAGGTGAATTATGTGTCTAATCCTAATCAAGGATATGGTGGGAGACAACAACAACAACCTTACAACAATAACCAAGGTTACCAACAAAGAGGTAATCAAGGTTATCAACAAGGATGGAGGCCGGAAGCGGGTCCATCGAATCGTCAAAATCCTTATCAAGGTGGTTACAATCAACAACCTCAACAAACAAAGCTTTCAATCGAGGACACACTTAGCCAATTCATGCAATTGTAAATTGCGAGCCAAAAGAGTACGAATGCCGCCATAAAGAACCTTGAAACTCAAGTTGGGCAATTGTCAAAGCAACTTGCCGATCAAAACAAAGGTCCTTTTCCGGCTACTACACAAGAAAATCCTCGTGAGCATTGTAAGTCATTTCTAACTCGTAGCGGTAGAAATATTGATATGGGTGTAGGAGAGATAGTTGAGGAGGAAATTGTTGAGAGTGAAAAAGATAGGGTGATTGAAGTAGAAAAAAATGTTGAGGGTGATTTAGTTGAAAATGAGAAAGAGAAAGAATTAGTGGAAAAAGAAACTCTTGAGAAAGTTGTAGAAAAAGAGAGAAAAAAATTGAGTGTGAGTGAGAAGGGAAAGAAGAAGGATGATTCTATTCAAGTGAAGAAACTACCTTACCCTCCCGGTCCGTCAAAGAAAGAAGATGCAAAGCACTATGCTCGGTTCTTGGACATCTTTAGCAAGTTGCAAATCAATGTTCCTTTTTCCGAGGCATTAGAGCAAATGCCGATGTATGCAAAATTCATCAAAGACATCATCACTAAGAAGAGAAGATTCTTGGATCCGGAGGTAGTAACGGTGAGCTCTTGTTGTAATGCGTTAATTCAACGCACTACTCCGATAAAATCAAATGATCCTGGGCGGGTAACCTTACCGGTGTCTATTGGAAATGTTCACATAGGCAAAGGTTTGGTAGATACCGGTTCTAGCATTAATTTGATCCCATTGTCTATGGTGAGAAGATTAGGAATCAACGATTTGAAGCCGACAAGAATGACGTTATCATTAGCGGATAAATCCACAGCTCATCCTCATGGAGTTGCGGAAGACTTGCTTGTCAAGGTTGACAAATTTTGGTATCCTGTTGATTTTATTGTCATAGACATGGAAGAAGATCCTAAGATTCCATTGATCTTAGGAAGGCCTTTTATGAAGACGGCCCGCATGATGATAGATATTGATGATGGCTTAATGAAATTAAGGTACCAAGATGAAGAATTATGTCTTGATCTCTTTGAAGCCATCAAGCATCCGAGTGATGATGATGATTGTTTTAGAATCGATGCTACCGAAAGGGCTATTATGAAAGTGGAGAATCAAATGCACTTGTCGAATCCTCTTGAGAAGACTTTAATGGAAGCTCTTGAAGTTCTCACCAAAGATCAAGAGAAAGAAATTGAAGATTGCTTGAGAAATTTAGAGGCTTGTGATGAGATGAATCCATTTGAAACTCAAATTGAAGAGTTGAAGGATGAACCTAAAGTTGAAGAGCAAAAGGTGGAGTTGAATGTGTTACCGTCTCACTTGAAATACGTGTTTCTCGGTGACAATTCTACTAAGCCGGTTATCATTAATAACAGTTTGTCTAGCAAGGAAGAGCATCGATTGAAGGAAGTGTTGATAAAGAATCAAGAAGCAATAGGATGGGTTTTATCCGACTTGAAGGGTATTAGTCCGGCCTATTGTATGCATAAGATTATGTTAGAAGATGATTTTCGGCCCGTGGCACAACCTCAAAGGCGATTGAATCCAACTATGAAAGAAGTTGTTAGAAGAGAGGTTGTGAAGTTATTAGAGGCGGGGATGATTTATCCCATCTCCGATAGCGAATGGGTGAGCCCGGTGCATGTGGTTCCTAAGAAGGGTGGATTGACGGTTGTGAGAAATGAGAAAAACGAGTTGATTCCTTCGAGAGCGGTGACCGGGTGGCGTATTTGTATTGATTATAGGAGGTTGAACCAAGCAACAAGAAAAGATCACTTTCCATTACCCTTTATGGATCAAATGTTAGAAAGGTTAACCGGAAGAAATTTCTATTGTTTCTTGGATGGTTATTCGGGATACAATCAAATATCAGTGAATCCGGCGGACCACGAGAAAACTGCTTTTACATGTCCTTTTGGCGTTTTTGCATACCGAAGAATGCCATTTGGACTATGTAATGCTCCCGCAACATTTCAAAGGTGCATGCAAGCTATCTTCTCAGATTTGATCGAGAAAAGCATCGAGGTGTTCATGGATGATTTTTTTGTGTACGGGTCGTCATTTGACTTGTGCTTGAAAAACCTTGATGTGGTGATGGAAAGATGTATTGAAACAAATTTGGTTCTCAACTGGGAGAAGTGCACTTTCATGGTAACGGATGGGATTGTTCTTGGCCATAAGGTATCTTCAAAGGGGCTTGAGGTCGATCCGGCAAAAATCGAAGTTATTGAAAAGCTTCCCCCTCCGGTGAATGTGAAAGGCATAAGGAGCTTTTTGGGACATGCTGGGTTCTATAGAAGATTCATCAAGGATTTCTCCAAGGTCGCAAAGCCTTTGAGTAATTTGCTCAACAAAGGTATGGAATTTAATTTTGATGAATCATGTCTAAAAGCTTTCCTAGAACTTAAAGCAAATTTGACCACCACACCCATAATTGTCGCTCCTAATTGGTCGCTTGAGTTTGAACTCATGTGCGATGCGAGTGACTATGCGGTTGGTGTGGTCTTAGGCCAAAGGAAGAACAAACAATTCCATGCTATACATTATGCGAGCAAATTTTTAAATGAGGCACAGGTTAACTATGCCACTACCGAAAAAGAATTGCTCACAATTGTATTTGCATTGGAAAAGTTTCGTTCTTACCTCATTGGTTCTAAAGTGGTGTGTTATACGGATCATGCCGCAATCAAATATCTCCTCACCAAGCCTGATTCAAAACAGAGGCTTATTCGGTGGATTCTTTTGCTTCAAGAATTTGATCTTAAAGTGAAAGATAAGAAAGGTACAGAAAATTTGATTGCGGATCATTTGTCTCGGTTAGTGAATACCGAGGTGACAAACAATGAAAAAGAAGTGAGGGAAGAATTCCCCGATGAAAAACTGTACATGGTACAAGAAGTTAGACCCTGGTTCGCAGATATGGCTAATCACAAAGCATCTGGCTGGATACCGGAGGATCTAACTTGGAATCAAAGAAAAAAGTTTTTAAACGATGCCAATTTTTATGTTTGGGATGAGCCTCACTTGTTTAAGTTGAGCAGTGACAATCTTTTGAGAAGATGTGTCGCGGATGAGGAAACTAAAAGCATTTTGTGGCATTGCCACAATTCGCCGTATGGTGGTCATTTTAATGGTTTGCGTACGGCCACAAAAGTCCTTCAATCGGGATTTTGGTGGCCTACTTTGTCCAAAGATGCTTACCACCATGTTGCCTCATGCGACAGTTGTCAAAGAACTGGTGGAATTGGGAAAAGAGAGGAAATGCCCCTCCAAAGTATTTTAGAAGTAGAAGTATTTGATTGTTGGGGCATTGATTTTGTTGGACCATTCCCTTCCTCTATGTCAAATGAATACATCTTGGTAGCTGTGGATTACGTGTCTAAATGGGTGGAAGCGATTGCTTCACCCAAAGCGGATGGTAAGACCGTGATAAAATTTCTGAAGAAAAATATATTTTCGCGGTTTGGCACGCCAAGAGTATTAATTAGTGATGGGGGATCTCATTTTTGTAATGCCCCGCTTGAGAAAGTGTTGGAGCAATATGGAGTAAAGCACAAGGTGGCTACTCCATATCATCCAAAAAATAATGGGCAAGTTGAGAGGACCAATAGAGAAATTAAGAGAATTCTTGAGAAAACTGTGTCTAGCTCTAGGAAGGATTGGTCAATGAAGCTTGATGAAACCTTGTGGGCATATCAGACCGCTTTCAAAGCACCGATCGGTCTTACACCATTCCAAATGGTGTATGGTAAAAGCTGTCACCTTCTCGTAGAACTAGAGCATAAGGCATATTGGGCCTTGAAGCTTTTGAATTTTGACCACAAGTTGTGTGGAGAGAGAAGAAAAATCCAATTAAATGAGTTGGAAGAGATGAGATTGCATGCCTATAAGCCTAATTCGATTTACAAGGAAAAGACCAAATTCTATCATGATAGTAAGATTAGAATTAAAGATTTTAAGGTAGGACAATTGGTGTTACTCTTAAATTCCCGGTTAAGACTTTTTTCGGGAAAGTTAAAGTCTAAATGGTCCGGACCGTTTTTGGTCAAAGAGGTTAGAAGACATGGGGCTATTGTGATAGAGGACCAAAAATCAAAGCAAGAATGGGTAGTTAATGGTCAGAGGTTGAAGGTTTATCGAGGAAGCGATTTTAATCGTGAAACATGTGTTTTATCGTTTGGTGATCCTTGATTGCCTTTGACCGTCGAGCTGACCGACGTTAAACAAAGCGCTTATTGGGAGGCACCCCAATTTGTAAATATTCAGCATGTTTTATGTGTTTTTTACCGTTTATGTTTTTTGCGTTCTGGTCGAGCCAAAATCAGTCTACCGGTAAAGTTACACTTGCTGGTAGAAGAAAAAAATTTTTGTGTTCTGTCACAGGCGCTAAGCGCGCTCCTAGCCCGCTTAGCGCGCCTTGAGGACTTTTGAACCCTTAATTCCAGAGAGTTGCGCGCTTAGCGCGCTTCACAGCCCGCTTAGCGCGGGTCAGTTTTCAGAAGAAAAAAAAATTTGAAATTTTGGGCCCTTTGTCCTTGACCCGGCCCAGCACGAAACCAGAGTGAGGGAAGTAGGGTTTGAGGTCTTGTTGCCTCATTCCTCTCATTTTGCTCTCCAAAAATTGTTTCTTTCTTTGCTTCTCCATTTTTGTCTTTGCTTAGCAATCAAAGTCTTTGCTTTTTCTTCATCTTCATCATCACCAAGGTAAGCATCATCTTCTTCTCCATTTTACTTTATCTTCCTTTTATCTAGTTTTCACATTTAGTTAGGAATAAATCCATATGGTTAGGGTTAATATGTTGAAAACATAGTATAGAACTGGTTTCCTTTGCTTTATTTTGTGTTTAAATCTGATTTTGGGTGTTTTGAAGTATGGAGGAAACCCTGTTTCGTAGGGAATTTTTTCTACAAATCGCAGAGCCCGCTTAGCGCGGTCTGGGAATTTCAGAAAAATTACCTCTTCTGCCTGTTTTTGTTTGATGCAGGGGGAGTAATCTTTTGCAGTTATAATTTAATTTAGCAGTTTATTTTTGTATTTTGTGTTAACATGTTGGTTGTGTGGTGTCGTTTTCCTAATTGTTTCAGATGGGACCGAAATTCCTAGGCTCTAAGAAAAGAAAGACCGGAACCGAAGGTGGCAGTTCTTCTCAAGCACCTAGGGCTATTCCGTTTAATCAAAACCGTTTTAAGAGTCATGTCCAAGAGGAGAGGTACAAGAAGCTAGAGGTTAGGACATGGTGGCCAGAGCGAATTGTGAGAATCAATCTTGAGGGAACCTATGGGTGGTGTCATAACACCATTGAGGAGTATGGTTGGCTTAAACTTTGTGAGCCTGCACCTAAGTTTCATTTGGAGATTGTAAGAGAGTTCTATGCTAATTCCGTGCCAAATGAGGAATTTCCGGTTGAAGGTGTTCCCTATGAGTTCAAAACTTGGGTGCGTGGTAAGGAAATCGACTTTTCTCGTCAGGCAATCCGTGAATTTCTTGGAACTCCATTGCCTTTTGAGGATGGTGAGATTTGTGGGTATCATGTGCAATTGGCACGGGGAAATTTTGATTGGGAGCATCTGAGGGAGGTTTTGTGTATGAGTGGGCATTCTTATGATCTTAATCCTTCACAGCAGCCCCAGAAGTTCTCTAGAAAAGTGTTGACTACTAATGCTCAGGTTCTCATGTCGGTGGTCCTTCATAATTTAAGGCCTAGGAGTCACACTTCCTCTTTGCCTGCTGAGTCTGCTGCTTTGGTTGCTCGTATAATTGAGCATGAGCCGATTGATATTACTCGCATTATTGCGAATAAGCTGAAGAGGGTTGCTTTGAGTGGAACTCGGCATGGTGATCGTGCTCCCTGCAAGCTGATTTTTCCTGGTTTGATCATGAATCTGTGCAAGAAAGCAAGAGTGCAGATTCCTTCTGAGGGTCTTGTGTCTATTGACACTTTATTGATGACATTTTTATTGAGCGTTATTGTTTATCCAGGTTGACTGCTGTTCCTGTTGCTGCTGCTCGCCCTGCTCGCCGCCGTAGTAATCCTGATAGAGAGGAGAACTTGGCATTTCATATGGCGCATCAGAGAGCATTCATGTTTTTGCATGATTCTATGTCTCAGCTGAGGTTGCAGATGATGGAGCCCCATGTGGCTCATCCGTGGAGTTCTCGCCAAGACTTGGTGGATTTTGCTGAGTGGCCTGAGGTCAGTCCATTTCCTGAGGAGGAGGAGGAAGGTGGCGAGGATGAAAATGTGGAAGAAAATCAGGATGAGGATGAGTAGTTTTATATTTTATGTTTAGTGCTATTAGTATGTTTAGTGCTAGTTTTTTTTTTATTTTGACATTAGCTTTGTTATGTTTTGTTCCATCCTTTTATAGGTTGAGGTATTTTGAACCTTAGGCATTGCTATGCCTTTTTGGATATTGTGACACCTTTTGGAGTTTGTTTTAAATTATTAAGTTTTTAGTTTAATTGCTTTTATTTCTATGAACATATGCAATTGTTTTTTTTTTAATTTTTGTTGTCCTTGTGAAAGTGTTTCCTTGAGGGAGCAAGTTTTACATCCAATTGGGGCGGTGATGATATAATGTGAAATTAGTACGTGCAAGGTACATTTTTATCGTTTCTTTAATATACCATGAATTAGATGCTTGTAATTGTACAAATTAGATGTCATATTTTCTTTAACAAATATAGTTCAATATTGAATCATTTTAGTTCTAAAACTAGTGTGAGGAGCCTTTCCATTGTACATATATATATTATTTTGTGATTACCAACAATGTGCGTTTAACTCGTGTTTATTATGTTTAATCTTGCGTTTTTATTTTAATTGTGTAAAGCATGAAAGTGATCAAAGCATTTTGTTTCGCATTTCGAGTATAACTTCTCTACCATATATAACCTACCCGGTGAGTGTGTGAGCATTTGATAACCACTTTGAGCCATTTTTGCCAAGATTCAAGCGGTATCAATTCCTTGTCTATATTTGCCGATTTTTGATATGAATCTTGATGATTTTCTTTCAACCTTGAAGAGTACCATTAATTGTGGTTAGGAATGTTTCCTTTTCGCCTTAGAATAGAGAGCATTCGTGATTATGTGGTGGTAATATTCAAGTTGGGGAGAATATAAAATTTTGGTTGTATTGGTAGTGAGAAGTAAATAAGTGATTGCTCAAGAGAAAAAGAAAGAGAAAAACAAAAAGAAAAAGAAAAAAGCTTTGTATATAGCTAGTGTCTTTTATATTAAAGTGATGAACTCTTGAGCAATAAAATTGTGTGATCGGTTGATAAGGATGTGTGGATATAATCGTGATTTGAATGCTCTCTTAGGAATTGACCCTTTCGTATATAAATGTTGCTTTTACGCTTTTTATATAAATGTTGTGTAGATGAATGCATAATTAATTCTGGATGTTGGCGACATTGTTATGTGAGTGTTAGGTCCTCAATTTTGTCTCTTACTAGAGAAGTGTGTAGGTTGTGATTCAATTTTGAACTTATTTTGTTTTAGGAACTGTTTACATCAAAGGTGTATTTAGTATTAGTATCTCAATCATGGTATTATTTTAGCAAGGGTGAAATGTTACTTGTGTGCTTATGGAATTTGAACCACCCATTTGTTCTTGTCTTAGCTTGTGCTCTCTTGGTTTTGTTTGTTGTTGTTTTTATGTTTGTTTTTGTTTGAGGACAAACAAAGGTTTAAGTTGGGGAGAGTTGTTAGTTACCAATTTGTGTAAATATCTTAGGTAATTTTTGGTAACTTTCAAGTCTTTTTGTGGTTAATAGTAGTATTTTATTATCATTTGGTATATATTTATTCTTATATTTATATTATTGTTGAATAGTTCTTATCTTTGCAATCTATGTTGGATTTTGTAGTTTTTATAGATAATTGGAAGCTTGGACCATGGAAAAAGGACTTTGAAGATGTTCCAAGACCAAAGCCAAAGATTGCTGAAAAGAGGTAGCGCGCTAAGCGAGGTTGAGCCCGCTAAGCGCGGTTTTGAAGAAAAGAAGGAAGTTCTGGCAGAGAGTTCCGCGCTAAGCGAGGTCTGGAGCCCGCTTAGCGCGGTTGGGCGGTTTAAGCAATTTTTGATGGCGCGCTTAGCGGGCTACACCGCGCTAAGCGCGGTCTGCGAAACTTTGTTTATTTGACTAGGGGCCAGATCACTTTGAAGGAGATAGAGAGATATTTTGAGAGAGAACCAAGAGCACAAAACACTGTAGCAAACTAAGAGTTGAAGATTCGAAGCCTTGATCGTCGATTAATCGCCTTTGATGCTTGTTGATCTTCATCCTTTACTTCTTGAGCAAGCTACCATTCTCATGGATAGCTAAATCTCTTTTGTATCAAGATAAGATGTAATCTTCCTAGCTTTTTGTATGTATTTCTTGTGAATATATTGTGTATGAACATGTGATGATCAATATAAATGGTTTAGTTTGTTTATTAAAGCTTTTCTATGGTATAAATGTTTGAGACATCAATGTTTGTATCTAGACCTAACTCTATCATTTATCAAACTATAAGTTGCAGACATGGATTTAGCGTTTGATGTTTACTTAGTATCGGTTTTAAAACGTTATTTGTATTGTTTAAACGGTGGAGAAATCGTCGGTTAAACAATACGGTAATTCTAACTATATCGTTGCGGACACGGACGATATAGGCGTCGATACGTAATTATATTGATCGTTACTGAGTTCAAATACGTATATTTATAAGGAAACATACAAATTTAGGTCGATGAAATCGAATCTTGATACATTTTCTTTAACTTAGAACTTTCATTACTTTACTCTTTGCTACTAAAAGTGTGAATGATCTTTTGCAAACCCAAACTTAAAGTAACATTAACTCAAGACAAAATAGGCTATAGAACGGCGGTAATATCGCAATAATCCCTGTGGATACGATATAAACGAAAAGTACACCACAATACTCTTTCAACACTTACACACCTTTTGTTAATTTCCAGGAAGCACGTAGCCTTCTGGTTGTTCCATGTATATTTCCTCATCGAGATCTCCATTTAGGAAGGTTGTTTTGACATCCATCTGATGAACTATAAAGTCATTCAAAGAAGCTAAGGCAAACAACAATATAATTGTGGTTGTCCTTGCTACTGGTGCATAGGTGTCAAAGTAATCTATGCCTTCCTTTTGTCTAAATCCTTTTGCCACTAGTCTGGCCTTATAAGTGTTTAACGTACCATCACTATGGTACTTTCTTTTAAACACCCACTTGCATCCAATGGGCCTTGATCCATTTGGTAAGTCAACAAGTTCCCAAGTGTGGTTTGACACGATTGAATCCATTTCATTTTGGATAGCATCCTTCCAAAAGGAAGAGTCCCTTGAAGTTATTGCTTCCTTGTATGTTTTTGGATCATCCCCTACTTGGAGAATGACCGAAATACTTTGAACGAAATTCTTACAATTTCCTTCAACCTGATAAAAGGAGATAAATTGAGGATCAATTTCACCTGGTCCTAGATTCCTTGTTTTTCGGACTCTCTTGCTTCTCATAGGCTCGGATTGTGATTCAATGATTCGAGGAGTGCCTTCAGGTTGTATTTCTACAATCCGAGAAGATTCTTCTTCACAAGATTCTTTATTCGCGGCCGACTCCGATTCTTTATTCTTGGTGATAAGATTTTCAAAGAATTCCACATCTCGGGATTCTACAATTACATTAGACTCTAAATTTAACAGTCTATATGCCTTACTATTTTGTGCATATCCAACAAAGGCACGTCTTATCCCTCGAGGACCCAACTTGCTTCTCTTAGGATCCATGTTTTTATAGTAAGCCACACACCCCCACACTTTAAAGTAACTGATATCTGGTGCTCTGCCTTTCCATGCTTCATATGGAGAAATATCGGTTTTCTTTAAAGGAATTCTATTGATTATATGGCAAGCTGATAGTAGGGCCTCACCCCATAAATTGAAAGGTAGTTCAGAATGCATCAACATGCATCCAAGGAAATATTTTGCAGAGAATTTTGTCAGCAAGTTTCCAATAACCTACCCTCCATTTCTTCCAAAACATGATCGGGCAGATAATCATTCCGAGTCTAAAAACAAATCCCAATTTTACACTTAAAAAGTTCCAGTCTATTAAACAAACTATGTTTTCACATGTTGGTTGTGGATGCAAGTCCTTCCTCTCAACATCTTGTTTTTCAATCAATGGAGGGCCATATAGTCCATCATTTCCTTCAAAGGAAGAAGCTTGAAATGATTGAAGTTGAGTACCTGTTGGGATCTTTCCCACCAAATGATTGAAGGAAAGGTTCAAATAAGAAAGGAAGGACAAACTTGCTAGCTGCACAGGAATTTCACCATCCAAGGAGTTATTTGAGAAGTCCAATGACTCTAACTGTTTCAAATTCCTTATCGAAGATGGAATTTCACCTGAAAGACCATTGTTTGAAAAGTTCAAAATATAAAGTGTTTTCAAGTCCATCAACAACTCGGGTATCGGTCCTTCAAAAGAATTGAATGAGAAATCAATGGTTTTGAAAATTGTTAGAATTTTAACCAAATCTTGTTGTTGACCTTTACATGTAACTGTAACACTATCATGATAATAAGGGTAGTCGAGTGACATGTTGTAGTTGATGTCACGTGCAACATCTTCATTATATATCATTCTTTCACAGGTTGTAAAATACCTTTTAGGTAGTGTTTCGTTGAAATTGTTGAAAGAAATGTCCACAATTTGAATCGACTTCCAAGGTTTATTTTCTGAACATTCTATAGAACCATGAAATTTGTTATTCCTCAAAACCAAGACACTAAGTGTTGGTATTTCATTTAAGAAGCATGGAAAATGATCAACAATTTGATTTGATCCAATGTCAAAAACCTCTAAAAAAGAGCAATGGGATAGAGACCTTGGAATTGGCCCTTGTAATTGATTTCCATGGAAGTTCAATCTGGTTACAAAACAAAAATTTGGAAACATATCTGGTATAGAGCCAGTGAGACTATTCTTTCTCAAATCTAACACTTCAAGTTCAAGGTTACCTGTCATTGTCAATAAACATGGAGGAATTGTTCCAAAAAAGTTGTGGAAGGAAATATCTAGGATTTGAAGTTGTGAAGCATTGCACAAGTAATCAGGGACGCTCCCATGTAAGTTATTGTGAGAAAAAGATAGGAATTCCATGGATGATAGGTTACTTCCAATATATTGTGGGAAAACTGAAAAATTATTTTTTGAGTAGTCCAAGAAATAAGGATGTTTAGGATAAAAAGGTATTGACCCTTGCAGTTTGTTGTTATGAAGGTCAAGACTTCCCAATTTGGAAGTAAGATTTTGAAAAGGTCCTTCTAAATTAGTGAGGAAATTGTGAGAAACATTAAAGATTTCAAGATCTCTTAATTTCCACATCCAGTTAGGTATTTTTCCTTGGATTTGGTTATTTGAAAGGTCTAGAGAGAACAATGTTGATTGATTTATCAAGAAACTAGGAAATGACTTCAAGTTGCAGGATACCAAACTTAGATATCTAAATTTTGGAACAGAAGACAAATCAATATTTGCAACATTCACATCGATTGATATGTTGTTGTAAGAAAGGTCTAGTGTAGTTAAATTTCTAAGCTTCAAAACCTCATCTAGCTGCAGTGACCCATTCAAGCTGTTAAAGGAAAGATGTACCTCCTCCAATGATGGGAGTGTAAAAAGGGACGAAGATATACCACAACTTAAACAATTATGAGAAAGGTCGACGTAGGTAAGGTGTGAGAGGTTTGACATTGAGTTGGGAAGTGTTCCATTAAATTGACAATAAGAAAGATCCAAAGGAGATAAGAATCTCATGTTGCTAATAGTGTGTAGAATTGTTCCAGAGAATTGTGTGCTTTCCAAATTAATGCTATAAAGAGATTCACTCATTGAATAGTCTGGAAATGACCCATGAAGATTGTAGTTTCCTGATAAATCAATAACTGAAAGTGTTTTAATTTGAAAGATTTTTTGTGGAAATGTACCAATCAATCCACAATCATGAAGACTTAGTGAGGGAAGAATCAAGGGGTCCTGATAGATCACAACCAGACATACTTAACTCTTGTAGGTCACGCAACTGCAACAAAGCATTTCCCCATTCATGTCCCATAGTTGATATAATTATACCATCTAGATACAGTTGTTTAAGACTGGTTAGATTTTGGAGAAATGTATGTAGATTTCGGTCTCTTATTTTCCGCCCTTGTTCTTTTGAAAAGCTATAAATAGAAGAGAGATCAAGAGTAACTAACCTTGTAAGCTTTGAAATCTCCATAGGAATATTCTCCACAATGTAAGATTTTGACAAATTCAAATGATTCAGCATCACCAACTTACTGAATTCTGACGGAATGGGAGAACCAAAATTGTTATAAGCCAAGTTCAAGTTTTGGAGATGTTGGAGACCAAAAAGACTACTTGAATTATCAAATCCACCATTGATTTCTTCTTCACTTAGATCAAGGCCAATAACATGTCCCTCGTTGTCACATGTTACACCACTCCAATTATAACATGCAGTGTTTTCGTTCCACGATTTTAGTTTGGTGGAAAATTGAGGATCAACTGTGAAATTGTTTTTGAATTGGAGCAACAATGATTGTTGATCTTGGAGACATTTGGCAGAGACAACAACAGTGAGATGAATGAAATAGTAGCAGAGAAAGAATGAAAGCAATGTAGTTTTCATTGTTATTTCTACTTGCTCTTAGTTATGTGAGAAATGGAAGTCTTATAGATGTAGTTTAAGGCAACAAAAAGTATACCAATAGAAGTTTCGTTGAAGAAGAGTAACCTTTTTGTTTTGTTTTCTGGTATTTGATTATGACACAACTCCTAAAAACAAGTCTTAATAAAAATACGGCTTAATACCCTTTTAGTCCCGTACCTATACCTCTAGGTCCATTTTGGTCCTCTTTCTTTTAAAACGTCCAAATTGATCCCTTACGTTGTCAAACAGTATCAAACTAATCCTTTCTGTCAAATATAACCAAACGGCGTTAGTGCAAATGACGTGTCATCTGAGGTGGATTGTTCTATTCACCACCTTCTTCTTAGTTGATGCTGACGTGGTATATAGGTCATCAAAAATTCAAACAAAATATCCAAAATTTTGCCTTTGCCTAAAATTGAACCAAGGAGACTATACTTGCATGACAATGTGCAGTACCACTGGGCTAATTCATCATTGATGATTAAAATTACATCCAATTTCTTTATCAAGTCACACTTCTTGAATTAAAGCAAGTTTTGAATAGGACAATTAAAACAAGTTTTGAAACAAGTTCTGTCACATTGTATTTTCTGTACCACTGTACAATGAGGAGTTTTGAAACATAAGTGATTCAACTGCAAAAAATTGGAACAGAAATTGCAAGAAAATTGCAAAAAATTCAACTGCAAAAATTGCAAATCATAAACCATTGAAATCTCACAATACACCATTGAATTCTCACAAATCAAAAATTGGGACGAAAATTGCAAGAAAATTGCAAAATTGCAGAAAACAAACACATCAACCATCTAAGTCATAAACCATTGAAATCTCATAATACACCATAAGCCATATAAACTTTCAAACCACAAACTTTAGAAAACCATTTTGATTACTAAATGATTATCACCATCACTCTCATAACATCTTGTGATTCCCAACACCAACGTGCAAATCTCCCTCCACCACGAGCTCTTCAAACCGGACCTCAACAGCCGCAACGACCAGCTCCACGCACGACCTCGGTTCCGCACTGATCTCGACCATGAAAATCTGGGTATGACCCATTTTCTCTGTAACCCGTTTTCTCTCCATGTGAATTGAGGAAGGAATATTCGGATAGAGAGAGAAGTGAAAGGGTCCATGTGAATGTCTTTGAATAATAATATGGTTTTTGTGTTGTAGTTTAAAAGATTGGGAATAGGGTTTATGAAAAAGAGAAATTAATAGAAAAACTTTTTTGGGTTTGATGTTCTTGCTTAGGTTGAATATCTTTTTGGTTTAATAAATCAATTAAAATCATGAACCAACTAATAATACAACTAATAATATGTTACTCATATGACACTTCAGCAAGGCCAATACTCATCATGCCACATAACAAAACCATTCATTACACCTCATCAATAACTTAACACGTCAGCTAGGTTTTTAATAATAAACTAACGTTTCTAACGGTCAGGACAAACGTGGTACCATTTTAATAACGTAAAGGACCAACTTGAAACTTTTAAAAGAAAGAGGACCAAAATGGACCCAAAGGCATAGGTACGGGACCAAAAAGGGTATTAAGCCTAAAAATACTCAAAACATTCACTAACTATATGGCTCTATAGCATTTTATCTTATATCTTTTAGATATTTTCTTATATTTTGTAAATTACATAATTAAAAAATTCATCACTTTTTAAATTCTAATAATTAAATAACATTTCAAATTAAGATTTAAAAATGTATTTTATATTCTCTATAATACATTGTAGGGTCATTTTTTGACTTTGTGTGATACAAAATTGTGGTTTAGTTAATTTGAAGGGTTAATAGTCATTTACCCCTGCAATAGTAGCGAGATTCGGTTTACCCCCCTTTTAAGAAAAAATTTGTATTACCCCCTATAATATTAAAATTGTAAGTCTTTTTTCCCCTAAGAGGGAAAATTACCCCCCTATAAAATATATTTTTTTGATTTTCTCCCCTGGTTTTTACACGTTTAGGGGGGTGCCCAGATATTACAGGGGGGTAATCCAAAAATTTTTTTTAAAAGGGGGTAAACCGAATCTCGCTACTATTGCAGGGGGTAAATGACTATTAACCCTAATTTGAATGATTCAATTCTTTGTTCTCAAGGTTTCTTCCAAGTAATGTTTGTACTCATCTTCATATTTTGCGAAATTTCAAGGAAAATACTGTTGACTAAATGAGAAACACTCATACATTAAGGACCATGTAAAGCCAACAAGATAGCATTCAATACAATTATTTGTTAAACTAACTTTTCCATAAATAAGGAAAAATAAATATCTTCAAGAACAATATTAAAATAAAAAAATTGAGTTGTCTCTAAATAATAATTGTGCTGATTTTTGATTCTAAATTTTTTTCTTATCCTCTCTTAAAATCTTCTCAGCCTCTATTTTTCTATCATGAATCATTATCCACTAAATTGGTTTAATATAGAATTCATAATCATCGCTCACTAAATTAATTTAATACGTGATGGTACAACTTAAAAATTATAGATTTTTACTGTCATGTCTTTTAAAAAATTTGTTACACTAAAATATTATTAAATTAAATTGAAATTAAATTTTCGTGTCATTAAACCATCTTAGTTACAAGAAATGCGTTCGAATCTGCAATATCTTATTTATTTATTTTGAAAGAATAAATTCAAACCCCTAGTCTACTTGGAAAAAAATTAAACATGATGCTCCCAGAGTTATTAGTTGTGCAGGGCATGAGGTCAAGCCGCTACTAGATTAAAAAAAAATCTCATTAAATTTATTGAATTTATGTAAAATTAAGAGTTCAACACTATGTTTACTTTATTTGATTATTTGTGATTTTAAAGATCATTTGTTTAAGAGGGGAGTCTTGGTGGATGTCAATGACTTAATGTGTGTCATGTGCATGAAGGAGGAGAAATCTTAATATCACATTTATTTGGTGATTGTGACGTAACTTCGAGAATATGGAGGAGTGTGTTTGGTTGGATAGGTCTTGGTCCGGAGATGTCTTATGAGGGAAAGAAGAAGAGTTAATCATATTGGTCTCATTTCTTCCTCGTGTACCCTAATAGATTCGATGGTTGATGTTAAGGAGGAAGTTTGGAGACATTTTTTTAATAAATTCGTAGAGGTTGAGAGGGAGAGGTGGGTGTTGGAGGGGTTTGAGTTTGATAGTATTAATGAGGAGAAGACGGTATTGAATTCGATATGGATGGTGCTTTACGTGAAATCGATATGGATGAAAGTGTCTTCGGTATTGAATTCAAGTCACTTATTACAATTGATGACTTGGAGGAGATTTTTAAGCATGATCAACTAGGCGTCACTAACATGCACTCATACATCCGGTAATATTCACTCATCCGATATATTATTTAATTAGTCCCACAATATAATTTATTTACACATTTCAATGAAAATAATCTAATGTTTATTATGTTTTTATTTAAGGTTGTTGTATGACAGAGTGTTGCGCGGGACTCCGTTGTCTAACAGATTCCGTTTCGTGTCTTCCGCCCACTGCAGCGGAATGGCAATTGCTTCGGAACCGGAATCAGTTAGACAGCACTTAGTATATAGATTCATGTCCACCGGCAATACAGAAAGTCTGCATCTTTGGGCGTATAATACCCGACCAGTAGGGTTAGTTTCTCATTCTTTGTTCATCTAATCTCTGTTTCTTTTGTGTATAGCAAAATTTTCATATAACCTATTGTTTTAATTTATAGAGCACACTGGTTGCTGCTTGCTATCAACCCTATAAAGGAAGTCGTGTATTATCTGAATTCGGTAAATGGTGAATGGACCAATTATCCGGCCATGAAGGACATCGTTGATTTGTAAGTGGGATCGTTCTAAATATATATTCGTGTATATTTATATATTTACTTATTTGTGGGATTGATCTAAACATATGCTTTTATATATTTGTTAATTAGATCAATACAAGTGTTCCGAAGTCAACGGGACGCACAGGTATCCCGAACTAAATCTAACAACATTACTTGGATCCAAGTGCAGGTACATTATTTTTCACAATGTTGCTTATAATATATTTATGCTACTTGATAAAACAAGACAACTATAGAATCTTATTTGTTTTTCTATGTAGTGTCCGCAACAGCGAAACAGTTACGATTGCAGATACTCTGTATTGAGGTTTATGAAAGAAATCCTTCAGGCAAATCAATTAGAGATTCCGCTCACGGTATGAATTTATAACTTAAGATAATTTCATATAATTTATTACATTTAACTAAATGTATCATTCATATTTTGTTTTTGTTTTATAGTACCTTGACGAATTCCGTGTTGCTGGGTACCCGAAACTTAAGTTGGAAGAAATAAAAGAGGATTTGTGTCAATTTTATATTAAGCGCTTTTTCATGTAGGATTTGTGTCGATTTGAACTATAATATTATTGATGTTGTAATGATGTATATATATAATTTTGGATATTATAATGGTATTATATTAGTATATATATATTGTCTTACTGATGGCTGAAATAATATCGTCGAAAATAAATTACAGGTCGAAAATATTACAGGCTAAAAACATATTACAGGTCGAAAATATTACAGGTCGACTGGGAGGATTAAATTACAGGCTGCACATTAAAATACCTCATTTAGCAACGAAAGCGCTTTTAAAAAGCGCTCTTAAAGGCCCACCTACTAAAGCGCTTCTTTGTAAAAGCGCTGCCAAAGATTAATAAAAAAGCAAAAAAAATAAATAAAAAAAAGCAACATACGAAAGCGCTTTTGTAAAAGCGCTCTTATAGGGGGGGCTATCAGAGCGCTTTTCTGGAAAAAGCGCTCTTAAAGCCCACCCTATAAGAGCGCTTTTCCAAAAGCGCTTTAGTATGTTGCGTTTTTTTTTTTATTTTATACTCTCACAGGGGGGCCTATCACAACGCTTTTCTGGAAAAAGCGCACTTAAAGGGGGGCCTACCAGAGCGCTTTTTCCAGAAAAGCGCTCTTAAAGGGGGGCCTACAAGAGCGCTTTTTCCAGAAAAGCGTTCTTATACGGGGGGCCTACCAGAGCGCTTTCAGAAGCGCTTTTGTTAGCTACGCCAGCGCCAGCTTTCACAGCGCTTTTAAGCGCTTTTAAAGGCTATAAAAAGCGCTTTTAAAGCCCTTCCTCGTTGTAGTGGGAGGAAATTAAAGAGGTGGCGTGGGGTTGAGGTATCTCAAAGAGTCCGGGACCCGATGAATATACTTTCATGTTCATAAAGAAATGTTGGTATTTTCTTAAAGAGGATTTCCTTCGTTTCTTCGATTGCTTCCAAGCTTGTGAAGGTTTATCAAAGGCGGTGACTTATTTTTTTTTGTCATTGGTTCCTAAAACTCCAAATCCGGTTTTTTTAAATGATTATAGGCCTATTTGTTTAGTGGGTTGCTTGTACAAAGTTGTTGCTAAACTCTTGGCGGGTAGATTAAAAAGGAGTTTAATTGTATATGGTTTTTTTATTCTTGTATTTTCTTCGTATGTGTGTTTTTTGTACCATTTATAACTTCACTATATATTATCCTAGACGTATATGTATGGGGTGTTACATTGATTTTTTCGAAATTTTTCAAAAAAGATGTAGCTACTGGAAATTTCTAAAATTTCCAGTATTTCACTTTTTTTTTCCAAAAAATTTCCTATATGAAGGGGAAATTTCAAGCATTCTACTTATTTTTTGTTAGTTTTGGAATAACAAATAGCTGGAAGGATAATTATTCATTAATAAAATGGGGCTTATAAATAGCCTTACAAGCAAAGCAGAATCTACTGCTAACAACTAGAAACGTGGTCAAAAACAAACTCTATTCTTCCTAAAGAATAGGTCTTTCCTAAAATTTAGGAACTGCTAAACAAACCAAATTACAGCTAATTCTTTAAGAATAATAAACTACCTAACAATCCCTCCCTTAAGCTAATTTATCTGAACTTAGCTTACTTTAGTAATATCCGTAACTCCAAGCATTCCACGAAGCTTTTCAAATTGTTCCAATTTCAATGGCTTTGTCATAATGTCTGCAGTTTGATTCTCAGAGGCACAATAGCTCAGCTTGATAACTCCATTGTTCACTAAGTCCCTAAGAAAGTGAAATTTCACATCAATATGTTTACTTTTTCCGTGAAGCACAGGATTTTTGGATAGTTGTATAGTAGAACTATTGTCGCACATGATCATAGTTGCTGTTTGTTTTTCAACTTCAATTTTTTCCAACACTTTTTTCAGCCAAACACATTGACATGCACATAAAGCTGCTGCTATGTATTCTGCCTCCGTGGTAGAAAGAGCGACGACTGGTTGTTTCTTTGAGGCCCAAGAAATTGCTCCCGCTCCCAATTTAAACACAAATCCGGAAGTGCTTCTTTGATCGTCTAAGTCACCGGCATAATCACTATCGGTGAAGGCTTCAAGTTTCAGATTGTCTTCTTGCTTCCTGTAGAAGATACCCAGATTAATTGTACCTTTTAGGTATCTTAAAATCCTTTTTGCTGCAAGCCAGTGTCCCATAGTAGGTTTAGCCATGAACCTACTTATTAAACTAACACCAAACATCATGTCAGGTCTAGTTACAGTCAGGTACATAAGGCTTCCAACCACTTGCTTGAACATAGTTTCATCAACTGAAACACCTCCCTCATCTTTGCGTAATTTCGTACCCGGTACTATGGGATTTTTCACAGCATTACTGTCCTCCATACCAAATCTAGCTAACACTTCCTTTGCATATCTTCTTTGACAAATGAATATTCCACCTGCACATTGTTTCACTTCTACTCCAAGGAAATGCCTCATTTTCCCCAAATCAGACATATCAAATTCCAACATCATTGAATTTTTAAACTCGTCACACATGCTTTTATCGTTCCCGGTAAAAATTAAATCGTCAACATAAAGGCTTACAATTAAGATTTTACCTCCTTTTGATTTTGTAAATAGAGTATGCTCGCTGGAACATCTTTCAAATTCTTCTCGTATGAAATAAGCTTCGATTCTGCTGTACCAAGCTCGCGGTGCTTGCTTGAGCCCATATAACGCCTTTTTTAGTCTGTAGACTTTCTCTTCTTCTCCTTTCTTTACAAAACCCTCGGGTTGCTCAACAAATACTTCCTCTTTCAGCTCACCATGAAGAAAAGCGCTCTTTACATCAAGTTGAAAAACCTCCCAACTAAATTGTGCAGCTATTGCAAGAATTACACGGATAGTGTCAAGTCTTGCCACCGGAGCAAATACCTCAGTATAATCAATACCATGTCGTTGTGCATACCCTTTTGCTACCAGCCTCGCTTTGAACTTTTCCACTGTACCATCTTCATTTAGCTTTGTTTTAAATACCCACTTGACTCCAATAGGTTTGATTTCTTTTGTAATCACAGTAAGTTCCCAAGTTTGGTTCCTCTCAATGGATTCAATTTCTGACGACATTGCCTCCCTCCAGTTTTTGCATTTTACTGCTTCTTCAAACGTTGTAGGGTCATTCTCAGTTACCATCATCATTGCGCTCAAGTTTTCATCATCAGAGAGACCTTCTCCTGTTTCATAATCTGCCATCCATATTGGTTCTCTTCTTCCTCGCATGCCCCTCCCTTCAACCGATTCGTTATCATAAGAACCTGACTCATTTGGAGGTGAAGCTGTCAGACTACTTGACTTGTTGGAGCTGCTGTTAGAGATGCTGGAATTGCTGAACTTTCCAGGGCTGCTGCTCAAGTTATTTATGCTTGTTTCACCAAATTCTTCATTTTGATCAGCCACAATATCTTCTTCATCTCCCCCCTCCAATATATCTTGCTTTATTTCTTCAATAGATCTGCCCCAATCCCAACCTTTTTCTTCTTCAAAAACAACATCCTTGCTGACAATAATTTTCTTTGAGATTGGATCATAAAGCCTCCATGCTTTTGATTCATCGCTGACTCCTAGAAAAACACATTTCCTGCTTTTGTCGTCTAATTTGCTCCTGTTTTGATCTGGTATATGAACATGTGCCACACACCCGAAGACTCGGAAGTAATCTACCACTGGTTTTTCATCGCTCCATGCCTCTTCTGGGGTCTTATCTTCAACAGCTGTTCTCGGGCATCGATTCTGAATATGAACGCACCATCTTGCAGCCTCTGACCAGAAGGTTTTGGGAACTTTTCTTTCATTTAGCATTGATCGGACAGCATTCATAATTGTCCGATTCTTTCTCTCGGCAACTCCGTTCTGCTGCGGCGTATAGGCTGCTGTCAACTGCCTGCTAATACCCTGTGATTTACAGAATTCTCCAAACTCATTTGAGGTGAACTCGCCACCCCTGTCAGTCCTCAAACAAGTTATAAATGCACCTATCTCCTTCTCAACACTAGCTTTAAAATTTTTGAAAGTAATAAAAGCTTCTGATTTTTCATGTAAGAAATAAATCCAAGTTTTACGAGAATAATCATCGATAAAACTTAGAATGTACCTCTTGCCACTGTGGGATGCTGGCTTGATAAGACCACATATATCTGAATGTACTAGCTGGAGCTGTTTTGACGCCTTCCATAGACTCCTCCTTGGCATTGTATCTCTGTGTTGTTTCCCAATTAGGCAGGTTGTACATAACTCCTTGGGAGATTTCAGAACAGGTAAGCCAATCACCATCTTTTTGAAGGCCAATGTTCTCAATCCCTTGTGATTCAGGTGCCCAAATCGACAGTGCCACATGCGTGCCTCTTTCTCTGATACATCTTCAGTTTGCAAACACATGGAATTTCTCTGTGGCATATGAGCTAACACTGAAAACATTCTGTTTCCACTCATGTTAGTGTGCATAATCAGTCCCCTTTTAGAATGATACACTTTACAAGTTCCATCCCGAATTAAAATGGTTAATCCTTTTTCTTGAAGCTGCCCTATGCTTAATAGATTGTTTTTAAGCTCAGGAATATAATAGACATCAGATATTACCTGGATTATGCCATTTATTTGCACCTTTATACTCCCTTTTGCTACTACCGCCATTCTCGTATCGTTTCCAAGCTTCACTGTTCGATTGAAATTTTCTTCCAATTCAGAGAACCACTCTTTGTTTCCCGTCATGTGGTTGCTGCAGCCTGAATCCAGGAACCATATCTCTTCTTTCTTTTCTTGATGAATATCTGCATATGACATCAACAACAGTTCCTCTTCTTCTAATTCAGCATAGTTAGCTTTCTTTTCCCAGTCAGGACATTCATATTGGAAATGTCCTAATTTGTGGCATTTGAAACATTCAATGACTGCTTTATTTGTGGGTTGTCTCCATCTACCTCGGCCACGTCCTCCTCTGAACATGCCTCGACCTCTGCCTCTGTTTGATCGATCATCATGAGCCACTTTTAACACATGCTCCTCCTCTTGGTAACCTTGCATTCTTTGTTCATGAACTAGTAAACTTCCATGTAATTCATCAATACTCAGAGTACTTAGATCATTTGATTCCTCTATTGAACACACAACATAATTAAATTTGATAGTTAAAGATCTAAGTATCTTACTGACCACGATACTCTGCTCCATTGTCTCACCATTTGACTTCATTTTGTTCACTAAGGTCAAGGTTCGCCCCAAGAAAGTGTCTACTTTCTCTCCTTCTTTCATGGCCAGCAACTCGAACTCCCTTCTTAATGCTTGGAGTTGTGCCCTTTTCACCTTTGTGGACCCTTGATATTTCCGCTTCATTGAGTCCCAAATTGCTTTTGAGGTTCCCTTGTCAAGAATTGTTTCAAGAATTTCTCTGTCAATAGCTTGAAACAGAAAATTCTTGACCTTCAAATCTTAGAGTTTGGCTTCTTCCACCGTCTTTCTCTGCGCCTCGCTTGCTGATGCTGTCCCAATTGCAGCTGCAGGAATTCCTTCATCAACCAGATTCCACATTTCCTTACTCCTTAGAAAGTTCTCCATCATCATTGACCAATAATCATAATGGCCATCAAACTTAGGAATGGCCGGTTGCACAAACTTCTCTGAAGTTGTCATTCTGCTCACACTTTTAATTTGGCCCCTTACACAGCTCTTGATACCAAATGTTAGTTTTGGAATAACAAATAGCTGGAAGGATAATTATTCATTAATAAAATGGGGCTTATAAATAGCCTTACAAGCAAAGCAGAATCTACTGCTAACAACTAGAAACGTGGTCAAAAACAAACTCTATTCTACCTAAAGAATAAGTCTTTCCTAAAATTTAGGAACTGCTAAACAAACCAAATTACAGCTAATTCTTTAAGAATAATAAACTACCTAACATTTTTTTCATAGAATTTCTGGTATGTAGTTGAAATTTTCGGTTTTGCCAAGTTTTTTCAAAATTTTTGGTTTCCGAACATGATTTTGTGAAATGGTGGAAAATTTGAGAAGGGTTATAATATACTTTTCAATGGATTCGGGATGGTGTCAAAAATAACTTGGGGGTGGTATGTAAAATCCTCAGTTCTCATCATATAGTAATAACTACTCAAAAAATCGATGAGTTGATTTTTTTATACCTATATAAATCCTATTATGTTCAGTTCAATATTAATGTTTTCTTAAATGTAAGTCTTCCAAAATATCATTATACTATTTATTCATGTGACAGTGCCGCAGTCAAAAACAGGCTTATGTTTTTTGTTGTCCCAGTTACTGTTTTTTCTTATCATCGTTGATTTGAATGAAAATTCTATCAATGGGACCATTCCTTCATCTTTTTTTCAGTTTCCTTACTACAAAGGATTAGCCTTTTATTTAATCGGTTTAGTAAATATGACAAATTGATAAGCATGTGCATGTCTTCCTATGTGATTAACACCCTTGAATTAAGTAGCAATAATCTATCAAGTCCTTTTCCAACATCTATTTTTCAGCTCAGTTCACTCTCTATCCTCGACGTTTCCTCTAAATAGATTCAATGGTTTGTTGCAGCTAAATGAGCTTTTGGAGCTTAGAAATTTAACAGCACTAGACCTTTCATAAAACAACATATCAATTGTAATGTGAATGTTGCAGATGCTGATCATATTTTCTTTCCCGATATTAGTACTCTAAGTTTAGCATCCTGCAACTTGAAAACTTTTCTTAGTTTTCCAAGGAACAAATCCAGATTAAACATTCTGAACCTTTCAAAAAATCAAATTCAAGGAAAAGTGCCCAACTGGATATGGAAGCTACAATATCTTCAAAGCTTAAATGTTTCTCACAATATGCTCACTGATTTGGAAGGACCTTTGCAAACCTAACTTCCAACTTGGTAGCCCTTGGAATCAATTAGAGTCTTTAGACCTCTCAAACAACTCTTTGGTTGGCGCAATTCCTATGCCACTGAAAAGCTTGTCTTTCCTTTCTTACTTAAACCTTTCCTTCAATCATTTGGTGGGGAAGATTGCAACGGGTACTCAACTTCAGTCATTTTCAGCATCTTCATTTGAAGGAAATGATGGACTATATGGATCTCCATTGAAGGAAAAACCAGATGATAAAAGGCAGGATGAACTGCATCATCAACTTGGATGTGGAAGGCTTGCTTGTTCAATAGATTGGAATTGTTAAGTTTAGAATTGGGAATTGTCCTTGGTCTTGGACTTGTCATTGGTCCTCTGATGTTTTAGAAGAAATGGAGGATAACGTATTGGAAACTAGTAGATGAATTATTTGCTGGAACTTTTCAAGGATGTATCTTGAATATGTAACCCAAGGAGGACAAACCTACAGAGTTTTAAGGTGGCATTAGTGACTAATGAGTGTGCTAATTAGCAAAGTAGTATTTTTTATTTTCAACAATGTTGTTTATGAAGTGTGGAACTTGGATATGTTCTTGGAATTGGGAGCATCTATCATTCAGTTACTAAATATATATGTTACAATTCCCTCTTGTTTAGTATCAATGACTTTTTGTCTAAATATGAACTCAAAATATTGTTTACACTTTATGATCCTTTGTGAGAGTTGCATGGAAATGCTAAAAGTAAAAATGAGTACTTTTATAGATCATGTCTAATGATTAAAAATTTTAATATTTTCAAAAGATGATGGCATTTATCTTGACAAAATATTTTGCTAGAAGTATGTAGACATCATTTATCTGTCTAAGCATTTAAGGTATTAGTCCCTCAAATGTGTTGCATCCAAATCAATGGCAGGATATTTGCTTCAAACCAGAATTGCAAAACCCAAAATGAGTATTATGCAGAAATGCGACACTGTGGTAGTAAGCAAGTAATGGATATAATGCATAAACAGAATACACATTGATTTCAAGATCACATTGCTCAGATCTCAACAAAGACTGTAGAATAGTTTACAGAAACTATTCTTCTGATTGGATTTTCAGTCAATATATGAGGTATCTTCTTCTGAACAGTTTAAGGTGATACTAAATGCTTCCATTACTTTATGGGAATATCAATAGCATGTGATATATTATTACATAGAAAGAACGACACAGTAGAAATATAAAGTAGTATTATACTAATTAGCACACATATTAGATCCTAACGCCACTACCACCTTAAAACTAAGTAAGTTTTTCCTCTGTTAGTTGCATATTCGAGATGCATCCAAGGAAATATTTTGCAGAGAATTCTGTCAGCAAGTTTCCAATAACCTACCCTCCATTTCTTCCAAAACATGATTGGGCCGATAATCATTCCAAGTCCAAAAACAAATCCCAATTCTACACTTAAAAAGTTCCATTCTATTGAACAAACTATGCTTTCACATGTTGGTTGTGGATGCAAGTCCTTCCTCTCACCATCTTGCTTTTCAATCAACGGAGGGCCATATAGTTCATCATTTCCTTCAAAGGAAGAAGCTGGAAATGATTGAAGTTGAGTACCTGTTGGGATCTTTCCCACCAAATGATTCAAGGAAATGTTCAAATCAGAAAGGAAAGACAAACTTGCTAGTTGCGCAGGAATTTCACCATCCAAGGAGTTATTTGAGAAGTCCAATGACTCTAACTGTTTCATATTCCCTATTGAAGATGGGATCTCACCTGTAAGACCATTGTTTGAAAAATTCAAAGTATAAAGTTCTTTGAAATCCATCAACGACAGAGGTATTGGTCCTTCAAAAAAATTGGATGAGAAATCAATGACTTTGTAAAATTTTCGAATTTTTACCAACTCCAGCTTTTGGCCTTTACATGTAACTGTAATACTAAAACTATAATATGATTTTATGTACAACCACGGCACAAAGATGAAGTTTGATGCATCATCATCATCATCATGCATCATTCTTTCCCATGTTTTGAAATACTTTTCAGCTAGTTTTCCATTGAAATTGTTGAAAGCAATGTCCATAATCTGAATCATTTTCCAAGGCTTATTTTCTACAGATTGGGAATATTCTATAGAACCATGGAATTTGTTGTCCCGCAAAACCAAGACACTAAGTGTTGGTATGCTATTTAAGAAGCAAGGAAAAAAGTCAATAATTTGATTTGATCCTGTGAGATATTGGATCGAACTCTAGTATTGTCGAAGGGTAGCTTCTTGGTTCGACAGTTCGACAGAGTTAAGCATGAAGTCGAAGGATTGTTCACATGCTGGTGTCGAAGTGTGTATGCTGTAGTCGAAGATGGGTCTAGCATGCAGATGTCGAAGATGCTAGGGTTGTTAGCATGTTAAATTAGGTTTTAGTGTTTAAACCCTAATTTGTTAAGTTAGCTTGTTTATTAAGTTGGCTTGTGTAATGGGCCTTGCTGAAAAAGCCCATTAGTTAGTATGTTAGGTTTTATTATAAATAGCATACTAGTCTCTCATCATTGCTAAGCTGCAAATCCTAATTTAGGGTGAGAGAGGTTATTTGTTATTCTTGTAAACTTGTAATCTTGTTTTAAGAGAAAGTAAAAGAATAACGGTTATAACCAATTATTGTGTTCTTCTTCTCCCCTATAATTCCCTATTATACTTTGTTATTGGTATCGTTTTTCACAACAAATTGGTGCGGTGAGCGTGGAGAAGATGCCTTCAACAAAGTATGAGATTGAAAAGTTCACCGGAGTGAATGATTTCGGTCTGTGGCGCTTGAAGATGAAAGCCCTACTGGTTCAACAGGGTTGTTTGGAAGCGTTGAAGGGAGAGGCAGCCATGAATGCAGAATTGACGGCAGCGGAGAAGACAAATATGATCGAGAAAGCACACAGCGCAATTTTGTTGAGCCTTGGTGATAAGGTTCTCCGGCAGGTATCAAAGGAGACGACGGCATCAGGGTTATGGGTGAAACTTGAAAGTTTGTATATGACCAAATCGCTGGTAAATCGACTCTACCTGAAGCAAGCTTTGTATTCATTCAAGATGATTGAAGACAAAGTATTGGCTGAGCAGTTGGATATGTTCAACAAGCTGATTCTTGATCTTGAAAATATTGATGTGAAGATCGATGATGAAGATCAAGCGCTGTTACTATTGTGTTCTTTGCCTCGATCACATGCTCACTTCAAAGAAACTCTCTTGTATGGAAGGGAGTCCCTGACGTTTGAAGAAGTTCAATCAGCCTTGTACTCTAAGGACTTGAATGAACGAAAGGAGCATAAACCTTCGACTGTTGGCGAAGGTTTGGCCGTTAAAGGAAAACTCTTACGAAAGGATGGTAAGTTCGACAAGAAGAAAGGCAAAAGCCAGTCGAAGACTTACAGTGGCGAAGCATCTGGCATTCGATGCTACCATTGTAAGAAGGAGGGTCACACAAGAAAGGTGTGCCCTGAACGCTTGAAATATCATGGAGGTAAGGATAATGGCAACGCTGCCATTGTTCAAGATGATTTCGAATCATCTGATGTTCTTGTGGTTTCAAGCAGTGACTCTAAGAAGGAGTGGATTATGGATTCAGGTTGCACTTGGCACATGACTCCAAACAAAGACTTGTTCGAGGAATTATGTGATCAAGATGGTGGATCAGTATTGCTGGGAAACAACAAGGCTTGCAAGATTGCAGGTGTTGGATCTGTGAGATTCAAGCTCCATGATGAGTCAATAAGGTTGTTGACTGAAGTCAGGTATGTTCCTGATTTGAAGAGAAATCTGCTTTCTCTTGGTGAATTCGACAAGAAAGGATATGTTTTCCAAGGAGAGAAAAGTATCCTAAGAGTCATGAAGGGTTCGAAGGAAGTCTTGAGAGGCGTGAAGAAACAAGGCTTGTATACCCTTGAGGCTGAAGTTGTAAGTGGTTCGACAAATGTTGCATCCACGAAACCTTTGTCGAAAACAGAAATCTGGCACATGAGATTGGGCCATGTCAGTGAAAGGGGTCTGGTCGAATTAGGGAAACAAAATCTGCTTGGTGGAGACAAAGTCTAAAAGCTGAAGTTTTGTGAACCCTGTGTACTTGGAAAATCTTGCAGAGTGAAGTTCAACAAAGGCAAACAAAGAACACATGGATCCCTTGATTACATCCATGCTGATCTTTGGGGGCCTGCAAGGTGTCCATCACATTCAGGAGCAAGGTATTTTCTATCCATAGTAGATGATTATTCCAGAAAATTATGGGTATTCATCCAGAAGACTAAGGATGAAACTTTTGAGAATTTCAAAAGTTGGAAGACTCTGGTTGAAAATCAGACTGGCAGAAAGGTCAAGAGGTTGAGAACCGACAATGGCCTTGAATTTTGCAATGAGGCATTCGACAGTTTTTGTGCTGCCTCTGGTATTGCAAGGCATAGAACTACTGCAGGTACTCCACAGCAAAATGGTTTGGCTGAAAGGTTTAATCGAACTATTTTGGAGAGAGTCAAATGCATGTTGACTAGTGCGGGGTTAACAAAGGTGTTCTGGGCTGAGGCTGTTTCGACAGCAACATATCTGATAAACAGATGTCCTTCGACAGCGTTAGATATGAAGACACCTGAAGAAGTTTGGTCGGGACATCCACCAGATCTCGACAAACTGAGAGTATTTGGCTGCGTAGCCTATGCTCACATTAGGCAAGACAAGGTCGAACCTAGAGCTCTGAAATGCATGTTCATGGGATACCCTGAAGGAGTCAAAGCTTATAGGCTATGGTGCCTAGAGCCAGGTCACAGGAGGTGTATCACCAGTCGAGATGTAGTTTTCAATGAAGCTGAAATGGCTTTTAAGAAAACTGATGATGTTGGTCGAAGTACAGAAACATCTGACGAAGAGCTGGAACAGGTAGAAATTCCTGTTGAGGTGGAGCATGTTGATGCTGAATTGCATATCCCAGATGAAGTCGAAGAAGAAGCAGAAGATGCTGAAGTTGAGGAAACTGACGATGACTACCTATTGTCGAGAGATAGGTCGAGAAGAGTCATCAAGCCACCTCAGAGACTTGGATATGCAGATCTTATAGCTTATGCCTTAATCTCTGCAAGTGAGGTTCTAGACGAAGAACCTAGAGACTATAAGGAAGTTATGAGGAGTCGAAATAAGACTGAATGGCTGAAGGCCATGGATGATGAGATGAAATCTCTTCATGATAATCATACTTGGGAACTGATCAAGAAACCTGTTGGGGCAAGGTTAGTTAGCTGTAAATGGATTTTCAAAGTTAAGGAAGGAATTGAAGGAGTGACGTCGAAAAGATACAAGGCAAGGTTAGTTGCAAGGGGTTTCACTCAGAAAGAAGGTGTCGACTTCAATGATGTGTTTTCTCCTGTTGTGAAGCATAGGTCCATTCGAATGTTGCTTGCCATGGTGGCACAGTTCGATCTTGAACTGGAACAGATGGATGTGAAGACTGCGTTCTTGTATGGTGATTTAGATGAAACGATCCTGATGAGGCAACCTGAAGGGTATGTCGAAAAGGGGAAAGAAGATTATGTGTGCAAGTTAAAGAGATCTTTGTATGGGCTGAAACAATCTCCTCGACAGTGGAATAGGAGATTCGACAAGTTCATGGCACGCATAAGTTTCATTAGAAGTCAGTTCGACCACTGCGTTTACTTCAGATTTCGACCTGGTAATTCATTTGTTATTTTGTTGCTTTATGTGGATGATATTCTCATAGCAAGCAACAATGTTGAAGATGTGACGAGGGTGAAGGCTGAACTCAATAAGGAGTTCGATATGAAGGATCTGGGAGCTGCTTCCAGGATTCTTGGAATTGACATTCGAAGAGATAGAAAGAAGTCGAAGTTATGCCTATCTCAAGAGGCATATCTACGGAAGATTCTTGAAAAGTTTGGTATGTCAAATTCGAAGCCAGTTGTGACTCCAACAAACCCTCAATTCAAGCTGAGTATTGATCAGTGTCCCAGTACTGATGTCGAAAGAGCCTATATGAATAGCATCCCATATGCTAATATAGTCGGTTCTTTGATGTATGCTATGGTCTGTACTAGACCCGACATAGCATACGCAGTAAGTCTTGTAAGCAGGTACATGGCGAATCCTGGAAAGGCTCACTGGCAAGCATTGAAGTGGATTTTAAGGTACATAAATGGATCTCTGAACAGAGTTCTAATTTATGGTGGAGCCTTGGGTGAAGATAGTAAAGCAGTAATAGAAGGATATGTCGACTCTGATTATGCAGGTTGTATGGATTCCAGAAAATCTATTTCTGGATATGTTTTCACTATGTTTGGCACTGCAATTAGTTGGAAAGCAACACTTCAGAAGGTTGTTGCTCTATCAACCACTGAAGCGGAGTATATTGCCCTAACTGAAGCTGTGAAAGAAGCATTGTGGCTTGAAGGTTTTGCAAAGGAGCTAAAACTTCAAGGTCGAGGTATCACTGTTAAATGTGATAGTCAAAGTGCAATACACCTGTCGAAGAATTCAGCCTATCATGAGCGAACTAAGCACATTGATGTGAGGCTGCATTTCGTCAGAGGAGTAATCGAGCGTGGAGAAGTCCAAGTGCTGAAGGTTTCGACTGAAGACAATGCTGCTGATATGATCACCAAGACATTGCCGAGTTGCAAGTTTTTCCACTGTATGCAGTTGATAAAGCTGCATGAAGAAAGCTAGTTTGTTCCTTGACGTTGTAGAGTTAGGTCCAAGGTGGAGATTTGTGAGATATTGGATCGAACTCTAGTATTGTCGAAGGGTAGCTTCTTGGTTCGACAGTTCGACAGAGTTAAGCATGAAGTCGAAGGATTGTTCACATGCTGGTGTCGAAGTGTGTATGCTGTAGTCGAAGATGGGTCTAGCATGCAGATGTCGAAGATGCTAGGGTTGTTAGCATGTTAAATTAGGTTTTAGTGTTTAAACCCTAATTTGTTAAGTTAGCTTGTTTATTAAGTTGGCTTGTGTAATGGGCCTTGCTGAAAAAGCCCATTAGTTAGTATGTTAGGTTTTATTATAAATAGCATACTAGTCTCTCATCATTGCTAAGCTGCAAATCCTAATTTAGGGTGAGAGAGGTTATTTGTTATTCTTGTAAACTTGTAATCTTGTTTTAAGAGAAAGTAAAAGAATAACGGTTATAACCAATTATTGTGTTCTTCTTCTCCCCTATAATTCCCTATTATACTTTGTTATTGGTATCGTTTTTCACAACAGATCCAATGTCCAATACTTCTAATGATGAGCAGCGGGATAGAGACCTAGGAATTGGCCCATGCAATTGATTTCCATGGAAGTTCAATCTAGTTATAGCACAAGAATTTGGAAATATATCTGGTATGGGGCCAGTGAGAACGTTATTCCTCATACTTAATGCCTTTAGGAAATTCATTGTGATTAAACATGGAGGAATTGTTCCAAAAAAGTTGTTGAAGGAAATATCAAGAAATTGAAGTTGTGAAGCATTGCATAAGTAATCAGGGATGCGCCCATGTATATTATTGTTAGAAAAAGATAGAAATCCCATAGATGATATGCTACTAACAATATATTGTGGGACAACTGAAAAATTATTGTTTGAGTAGTCCAAATATAAAGGATGTTTAGGAAAAGAAGGTATTGTCCCCTGCAGTTTGTTGTTATGAAGGTCAAGAATTTTCAAGACGGAAGTAAGATTTTGCAGCGATCCATCAAAACTAGAGAGAAAATTGTGAGAAATATTAAGTGATATAAGATCTTGTAATTTCCATATCCAATTTGGTATTTTTCCTTGAATTTGATTATTTGAAAGGTCTAGGGAGAACATTGTTGATTGATTTATTAAGAAACTAGGGAATAATTTCAAGTTGCAAGATGCCAAACTTAAATATCTAAATTTGGGAATTAAAGACAAATCAACATCTGCAACATTTACATCGATTGATATGTTATTGTAAGAAAGGTCTAGTGTGGTTAAATTTTTAAGCTTCAAAAACTTATCCAGCTCTAGTGACCCATTCAACCTGTTAAAGGAAAGATCAATCAACTCTAATGACGGGAGTGTAAAAAGGGATGAAGGAAATTCGCCACTTAAATTATTATGAGAAAGGCCTAGGGAGGTAAGGTGTGTGAGGTTTGACAATGAGTTGAGAAATAAACCATGGAGATCGTAGTTGAATGATAAGTCAATAATAGAAAGTGTTTCAATTTGAAAGATTTTTTGTGGAAATGTACCGATCAATCCACAACTTGAAAGACTGAGGGTTGTCAGATTTTTAAAATTAGCAAATGTTTCTGGAACAGAGGATGAAAAATTGTTCCAATCAAGAACAATGATAGATAGGTTCACTAGTTTTGTGAGGGAAGAATCAAGGGGTCCTGATAGACCACAGTAAGACATACTCAACTCTTGTATGTCACGCAACGACAACAATGCATTTCCCCATTCCTTTCCCATAGATGATATATTTATACCATCTAGATACAGCTGTTTAAGACTGGTCAGATTTTGGAGAAATGTTGGTAGATTCCGGTTGTAAATTGTCGACGCTTGTTCTTTTGAATAGCTATCATAAGAAGAGAGATCAAGAGAAACTAACCTTGTAAGCTTTGAAATCTCCATAGGAATGGGAGAATTGAAATTGTTATAAGACAAATTCAGTTTTTGGAGATATTGGAGACTAAAAAGACTACCGACATTATCAAATCCACCAGAGATTGATTCATAACTCAAATCAAGGCCAATAACATGTCCCTCATTGTTACAGGTTACACCACTCCAATTACAACATGCAGTGTTTTCATTCCACAATTTTAGTTTGGTGGAACTTTGAGAATCAAATGTGAGATTGTTTTTGAATTGGAGTAACAATGATTGTTGATCTTGGAGACATTTGGCAGAGACAACAAGAGTATGATATATGAAGAAGTAGCACAAAAGGAATGAAAGTAATGTAGTTTTCATTGTTATTTTTACTTGCTCTTAGTTATGTGAGAATTGATGGTCATATAGATGTTGTTGGATGCTGCAAAAGCATGAAGAGAAATTTCGTGGAAAAAGAGCATTATGTAACACGTTTTAGTTTTATAGTATTTGATTTTATGATACAACTCATAAAGACAAATAATGATAAAAATTGTATTGTGTAAAGGGCCCTAAAAATTGAAGTGTTATAACTTAGACAAGTAATGTTGATTTCAAATGTAATGATTATAACAAATTATTTTCTCGTTAATGATTATAGCAAGATACGTACAGAACTCTCAAGGAAGACTTGGAAATCTATAAGTAATAATTCTAATGGAATTTTGCAAGAGTATTTCTAACACAATGTAGGGTCATTTTGTGAGATTGAAAATTATGCAACTATAAAGTCAAGCTATAATTAAATGATTCAATGTTTTGTTCTCAAAATTGCTTTCTTCCTATTTATAAATGACAACCGTTTCATTTGGGGTAGAAGATAGGATTTTATGGTCCGAAAATAATCATTGGAGCATATTTTTCTAAGTTAATGATTTGAAATTATTATGTTTAGTTTATGCATAATACGGGGGAGAAAGATTTGCAATATGATTTATAAATAGAGAGATTTGCAAGAGTAACAAAGGGAGAGCTTTAGAATGGCTTGAGGCGCTCCAACCATATTAGTGGAACTAGAGAAGTTGTGTCAAATAAGATTTTATTTTGAGAACCACTTTTTAGACCACATGTCTGGCATAATCGACTTTGAACAAGGAGACATCAAATCTCTATATGAACCATGAGAAAGATAAAAGTAAATAATTAAATGTTGTCCTCCGTATAACCTTGATGACTTTACACTAACCTTGATTTAATCCCACTAGTGCTTCAATACTCTAGTAAAAATTCTCATTTTAGCCCAGTGCAAAGCGAAAAGAATCATTATTTTCCTCCAACCTGTTTACACTGAGACTCCATAAAAGTCTGACAAAAGAAATGACCACCTCCACACCAAAATTTTGATATTCCAAACCAAATCACCAAAACTCCAATCCTCCTCCCGAAAACAAATTTCATTCCTAACCAACCAAATAGACCAAGTCTTTGCTAGCCATATCACATCTAACTTCTTCACATCCACCTTTTTAGATTTACCAAACGAGTGTCAATCCACAACGCCATCTCCCTTCAAATATTCTTTACCCAAAGGAAAACAAAAAAAGAATGATCCCGATTTTCCGAAACAATTCCATAAAAAAAGAACACTTTAAATGATCAATAGGAAAAGAAATACCTCTATACACCAAAAAATCTTTAGTTGGAAGCCTATTTGTGAGAAGCCTCCACCCAAACGCCTTAATTTTGGATATGCGCATTCGAAGACACCTTTTTTCTAAAAAAAATGGTGATTTTGGATCGGCATATCTGAAGACACCTTATTTTAAAAAAGAGAAGTTTCTTTGGATGTGCATATCTGAAATGATGTCTGAAATATAATACATAACAACAAAGCAACAAAGAATCAATTTACTATAAATAATCAAAATTACATAGATAGTTCAGCAGAAATTTAAAGTTATATATTGTTAAACACAGTTAGTTGAGGACGGCACAACATTTTTATAACGTCTTCTTCTGATATTTGAAATTTCGCACCCAACTCGATCGGACCCTTCGAAGAATATCGTTGAAAAGTTGTCCACATAACCTTTAAATCGTCGCCGTTCTTGAGCTCAAATTGGGTGAAGTTGACGCTTCCTTCGGCGTCAAGTGAAGGTGAACGGTACTGAAGCTTGACCACCTTCCGATTTTCTGGATATTGCAAGAGAGAGTTCAGCGTCGGAATCAACTCCGCAAACGGCGTGTCGCGCGAGAATCTAAATTGAAGCGGCATCGCGTAACCACTACTGAAGTAGACAAAAGCAAGGTGAGGGTAGGTTTGAGTCATTTTTTATTGTGGCTGGAGATGTTGATGAAAATACATTATTTATAGACTTTTTTGGAGTAATATGGACCCAAAAAATCTTATCTTGCTATCAGTGGAAGTTTCAGATATGCATATTCGAAATAAGCCCTGAAGCTTAAAAAAATTTCGGATATGCAGAAACAGAATTGCACCAGTCTATTTTGTGCAGATTCAACATCAAACCAATTGAAATGACTAAACCAGTATGAATAAACGTTGACTACATTAAATATAGATATATTATATATGTATTGAATCATATTGGTTTTACATTCGTCACGACAATACATAGATGAAAATGAAGGCGGGTTTGGAGAGGGTTTTGGTTTTGTGTGGAAGAAAATGAATGAAATAGTGAAGGAGGAAAAAATATATATGCATATCCGAAAAAATACCTAACATTTTAAATCCAACATTTAAATGAAAAAAGTTCAAAGAAGGGTGATTTCGGATATGCATATCCGAAATAATTGAAAATGTGATATAGGTGTCTTTGGAGATGCATATCCGAAGGGTTGTTTTGGGGTTTTCAGGGGTGTTTTTCATCTTATATGGGTGTACAAAGAATTTCTCGGAATTTAATGAATTAGGCCCAAGTCTATATGTCCATTATGATTAATAGTGTTGAGTCAATATCTTTTAGAAGGATCTAGAATGTGAGTAATTGGTGTATGTCAATGATATAAATAGGTGATTGGTGAATGTATTTATCATGAATGAAAATGAATAGAAAAATTATTTTTAGAGTAGTTTAGATTTTTTTAGTGTAATTTCTCTTTGTTTCTCTTAACACCAAAAGCATGTTCATAACACATAACCTGATGGCTTTCTGAAATGAGATTTGTCAACAGGTTTTTGGTTCAACTATACTTAGGGGTGTTCAAAACCAAATCAAACCAATAGAAAACTGTAAACCAAACCAAACCAAATCGAAACCGCAAAAAACCGCATTTGGTTCGGATTAGTTTGGGTAATCTTTTAACAAAACCGCACGGTTCGGTTCGGTTTGCGGTTTGTATTTTGTAAACCGAACCAAACCGAATCAAACCGCATTATGTTACAACCTAACTTTTACTTAACTCACATCCTACCCAAACTTAAACCTATTATACCTTAACATTATGATCACGAACAATTTTATCATCCTTAGATATATAATTTAAGTCCCGATCTTCTCAAATCTCTAATAACATTATCGCACCTTCTTTGCCACATACATCTTCCCTCTTCTTCTATAATATCTACTCTCTTATATTCTTTCTTTTTCATCTTCTCATTTTTATGTAAATGTTTCGTATTTCAGTTTCTCTTTTATAACACATCTTCGTCTCTAATCTCTCTACTTTTTTTCTCTTTTTCACCTTCACTAATCTCTCGTCTCTTCTATTTTTTTGTTTCATTATAATATTTTTTATATTGTTTTATGCTATTATTTTATGTTTAACATTCCACTTTTGTCTAATTTAATGTTTACATATTAAATAGAAAATTGTTGTCAAAATATGACGAGTTTTATTGTTATTTGATAGTGTATGAATGTCTTAAATACAAAATTATATTGTCATCTATATATGTATGTATGACTTAATAAAATATTTGTAAAAAACCGAACCAACCGAACCGAACCAAACCGCATTAGTTTGGTTTGGTTTGGTTCGGATTTTTTTTAAAACCAAACCAAACCGAACCAAACCAAATCGCACGATTTTTTCTCTTGCGGTTCAGATGATTTTTTTTGTCAAAACTGCCCAAACTGCACTGCGAACACCCCTAACTACACTGACCCTCTTTCTGTGGAGTGTGTTTACCTGCTAAGATCTCAAGTAGTGATGACTTTTCAGCTCCACTTGGTTCAACAATTGCTAGAATTTCTCATGATTTTGCTTAAAGCCTTACTCCACTGCAAATTTTTTTCACCTCTTCTTCCTTCTTCCTCAACTTCTTTTTCTTGACCGTTAGTATTAAAAGGTTTTAAAAGGTGTTATGTTTTTGTTTGTGTGGATCTTGTAGTTTATGCCAATGGCTTCAACCTCACAACCTTGCATCTTCATTTATTTCATAGGTTGTTATTTTTTTGTTTTAACTTTCTTTTTCTTTCTCGCTGATTATTCTGCTCTCTTTTAGTTATCAAACCCATTATTTCCGAAAAGCCTTTAGTCACATAATTCTCTATGAAATTTCGGAAATACATTTTCGAAGACATTGCGGAGATACATTTCCAAAATAAATTTAGTAACATAGTTGGTGCGTACTCAAAAACGGATGAATTGTATATGCATGAGTGCGTGCAGAAATGCATTTTCGGAATCTGATAGACATTTTTGAATTTTCATAGTGTTTTTCTGATAGAGATGAGTAATTTGAGTCATCTTTGAATCTCTGATTCAGTATTGAAGATGATCTTGAATAAGCTTTTGGTATAGAGTTTGTTATCCAAAAGTTACATATGATACAACAGATCCAGACTATATACAAAGTAATGCAGGGCCAAGGTATGGGCTAACCGTACTAACTAATGGGCCTGAACTAGACGCACAAGTATAAGAAGCCCATACACCTATAATACTCTAATACCCCCCCTCAAGCTGAAAGGTGGTGATCAACATGAGCTACTTTCAGTTTGCTTCGCAGGTCTTGAAAGGCAGAGTAGTGCCCAGGGGCTTGGTGAGAGTGTCGGCAATTTGCGTAGCTGCGGGAACGTGTTGAATCTTCATATTTCCTGCAACAATTCTTTCACGAACGAAAGTGAATATCAAGTTCAATATGTTTCGTGCGAGCATGCAGCACTGGATTATGAGATAGCATCACTGCACTGAGATTATCACATAGGAGCATAGGTGTGTGAAAAGGAATCCGAAGTTCTGTTAGGAGGGATTCAAGCCATAGCAGTTCTGATGTAGTATGAGCTAATGCTCTGTATTCAGCCTCTGTGCTTGATCTAGCAACTAGGGACTGCTTTTTGGAACTCTAGGCCACAAGGTTAGGACCAACATAGATACAGGAGCCAGACGTAGATCGTCGATCATCCGGATCACTAGCCCAGTCCGAATCACTATAAGCTTGCAGAGAAAACTTGGAAGGTGAGGCAGATGGAGAGAGTAGAAGACCATACCTGGAGGTGCCACTAAGATAACGAAGGAGGCGTTTTACAGCAGACCAATGAGTCTCAAGAGGACATGCCATAAATTGACACGCCTTGTTCACACTATAAGCAATATCAGGCCGTGTTAATGTCACATATTGTAAAGCTCCAACAACTGACCGATAGAGGTGAGGATCATTCATGAGATTACTACCGTGTCTGCTTAGTTTACAGGTGCTGAGCATAGGTGTAGGAACACCATTTGCTGCAGTCATGTTTGCTTTTGCTAGAAGATCCTGAATGTACTTGGACTGAGATAACAACATTGCACCATCTTTACAAAAGGATACCTCAATTCCCAGAAAATAGCTGGGTGAGCCAAGTTTCTTCAAGGCAAAATTAGAGTGCAGCTTATTGATCAGATCACGAATTAAGGACGAGCTAGAGCCTGTAATCAGAATGTCATCAACATAGACAAGTGCTTACATAGTTATGCCTTGTTTGCAGTAGACAAAAAGAGAATTATCACATTTAGAGGTAGTGAAACCAAAATGAAGAAGTGCTTGTGTTAGCTTTTCATACCAAGCACGCGGTGCTTGTTTGAGACCATATAATGCCTTATTCAATTTGCAAACAAGCTGCTTATCAGAACTGACAAAACCTGGAGGTTGAACCATATAGACTTCATCCTGTAAATTGCCATTCAAGAAGGCATTATTGATGTCAATTTGTTGAATGTCCCATTTATAGGTGACAGCCAGTGTTAAGATAACTCTGATGGTGGTAGGTTTGACCACAGGGGAAAAGGTCTCAGTGTAATCAAACCCTTGTTCCTGGTGAAACCCTTTGGCTACCAGCCTAGCCTTATATTTTTGAAGAGAGCCATCAGCATTTTTCTTCAGTTTA